>NC_072739.1:14013645-14107177 GCF_026930045.1 Uloborus diversus
GGGAAACAAAATTTTACAGTATTTAAGATATAATAATTACTTAAATTTTTCAACATTCCTTTTTAATTTTATCAAAAAATTTCTTTCAAAGCATGTAACTTATATTTTTTTCCTTAAAAGTAATAGATTATGAATATCCGTTAAAGACTACTTGGTACTAAAGATAAAAATAAAAGAAATCGCGAGAAAAAAACACATTTCTACAACATTTATCTTTCTTACAAAAAAAAGTCTACTTTGTTGAGCAACAGCATCAATGGTATCCTCTGAATCTATTTGATTTAAAATGTCCTTCTCTAAAGACATCAACATGAGAGCTTCTAAATTTTCTTGAGAAAGGGGTTAAACAAAAAATCATGAGTGTAAAAAAGAAATGAATTAAGTTCAGGAGGACCATGCACATCCTCATATCTTGGACAAGCATACGAATTGTACTCAGGGCAGGAATACCGGAACAAACCCTTCTCTTTCTCTCTCTTTTTTTTTCTTCAAGTTTAAACTGCACAAGTTTATTATTCTTCCAAATCCTAAATGTCATACCAAAAAAAGGGGGGGGGGGAGAGAGAAAAATGTTCTGCTGTCTTTGAGAAGTATATTAATAATCTTAGTTTATTATCTCCCTTCAAAAATTAATTACTCTTGAAAAAAAGACATAAAAAATGTGTGTAACAATAATTGGATAAAATTGGTACAGTATTTAATCTTTAAATTAAAATTAAGTACAGTAAAACCTGTAGAGTTGACCACCCGTCTATGTTGACCTCTTTTGTCAGGAACGGAATTAGTCCTATCTTATATAATGAAGGAAAACTTCTGTAAATTGACCACCTGTCTATCTTGACTACTAATGTACGCCAAATTTGGTTTGGAGCATTGTAAAAAAAACCTTTGTAAGTTTATCACTTTGTTTTTTTTAAACTTTCTTCAGTAAATTATTTTATTTTATTATTCATTAATTTATTATTATTGTATAATTATTTGATAGCTTTCTAAGTATGTTTTTAATGCTTTGATGACGGACTAGCAATTTACTAACTAAACAGCAGCATAAAGCTTATGCTGCTCTTTATTCTCCAAACTTGTTTTCATTTGTTGTTCTATTTGAGATAGTTTTTTGTACTTTGTTCAATAAAAATAGGTGTCAGTAGAAAAGTACTTTTCTTTTAGTTGCAATAGGTTGTGGCAATTCTGGAATTGCGCTAAGGCCCGGATCTGTACATTTTGGGCCCTCTGCAACAAAATGGGTAGGGCATCTCCCTAGTGGCCCAGTGTCTATTTGTAAAGTTAATAAGTCTCAATGCTAGTTTTTTTCCTTCAATTTCTAGGGCCGTCAGCCCCCTAGAGGAAGTGAGCCCTCCCCCCCCCCCGCACTGCGGGTACGCAGATATGGGCTTGCTAAAGAGCCCTTCTGGTTTATTTCGAGTGTAAGGGATTAAGATATAGGAAATTTTAATTTTGCCTTTATGAACTGAGAGAGTCGAGCTTGTTGCTCTTTGGGCTGTAAGTGTTACATAAAAAGGCTTCAAAAAGAAAGTTTTGAATTTGAAATTAATAAGAAGTATGAAATATTAAAATGAATTCAAAAAGGAGAGTTAAACAATGAAAGTTAGTTGAACAGAAAGAGTAATAAGGGTGAATTCCTCGAAAAATGAATACACGGTACGAGAAATGACAAAAAATATTTCAAAAAATTATTACTGCCCTTTATAAGTTGACCACCAAAGTACTGCACCGCGAGTGGTCAACTTACACAGGTTTCACTGTATGCAAAAAATACCTAATATCGATTTTACGTTCCTCTAAAATTTGCTTTTTTCAAGGAAAAAGGTAAGGGGGCGACGGATAAAAAAATGTTGGAAATCACTGTTTTAAATATTTATACTGTTTGTTCTTTTATAAATTTTATCTTTGCTAAACGAAAATAGATGAATTGGACGGTGTTATACAAAAATGAGTTATCCAACAAAAATTTTCAAAAAAATAATGAGTTATTCACATAGCTTGGCAGATAAACTGATACACTACGGGGATACAAAGACGATTTCTATTAATATGCCACCTATGAAGATCAGTTTAGAACTCAATTTACTCAAAAGTACTGCTTGGTGGGTTGACCCATTTTTGTGTAACACCGTCAATTTGTTATAATTATAACTGACAGTTCAAGTTCTTATTATTTAAAGTGCTGATGACAAAAAAAAAATTAAAAAACACATGATGATTAAAAATATTAAACTTACCTAAAAAAAATTCTTGTCACCCTTGATTTAAAACACATGCAATCCCATTGAGCAGTCAACACGGTGTATAACAAAAGAAATGACTCGTTTTTTTCCTCGGAGACAAAACTGTGGAGTTCTCAAAATTATCTAATTGGTTGAGAAAGTCGTGGATCTATCTATTGCAAAGTGCTGGGAAACAGAAGAAAAAAAAACGAAGGATGAAAAGGAAAAAAAAAAAGCTTTTTAGCAGATGTTTTGCTCCTATTCATTCTATTCTTAGGATGGCGCCTTTCTCTTATTTCATTTGAAAAAGGTTCAATGTAATCTTTTCCCAGACAGTCTCGGATCAGATCGTCTCAGATGGCCACAAAAAAAGATCCCCACCCCCAATAAAACTCCTTACCAGAATTCCAGGAAACATCAATCCCGAACAGATACGAGAGACACCCATGGACCCTGAAGGCATCGCTTCGGACGAAGACCACCCAACAAAGACATTGTCCCCAACGTAACAAGATACGGTAATAGTTAGGCAAGAACAGAGTAACGTCCTGAGAGTGACCGTTGGAAAAGGAGCGGCCGTTCTCCTCTCCCTCCGCCCCCCCCCCCCCCCACCCAAAAAAGAGCTGTTCTGGCTGCAGCCCTCAACACAAGAACGGCCGGCCTAGCTGAAAACTTTTTTTTAAATAAAATTGAGAAAAACGGCACGTACACATTGAATGCAGAGAAAACGGCCCGAGTTAAGGACGGCCCATGTGGAATTTTGCCACATCTCACACGTGGCCAGTCCGCCCCTGACATGCGTATAGATTAAACATCCATATATTGATAACAAATAGCAAAAGAGTTTTTCAGTGCTGTATTTCATCGGATTCTGCGTATTTCTTATAGCTTATCGGACGCTCCATGTTAAGTCTACGAGAGGAAAATCTTTATCGGCTGCGGGGGTAAAGGCTTCGACCAATGAAACTGGAGGCTTCGACCAATGAGCGGAGGGTCGCGTATTGCGCGACTCTGAAGCGTAGCTTCTATATAGGGACTCTAGTATTTCCTTCTTGCACGTCACGAGTAATGTAATAATTGTCACAAGTTCAAAATAGCAAGGGACTTCTGTTCTTTTGTGTTATATGCTATGCAAAGGCAAAAACTACTGAAAGTTTTGAAAGTTGTGCTTTGCTGAAACGACAACTTTGACACAAAATGGAAAAGAAGGCGTGTCATAAGGAGGCGTGATTTAAACAAATAGACCACTTGGAATGCGTTAATATCTTACAACAACAAAACTTTTTGGAAACAAAAGGGGTCGTTTCCAAAATTTTAAGTTATTTTTTTCTGAAAGAGCATGCTTAAGACATAGATCTGACCATTTTTTTTAAATAATTTGTTAAAGTTTAATATTTAACAAAAATTACTTTAATCGCTGCGCTTTTATTGTTGACATTACAAATGATGAAATGCCATTCAGTGTTGCCATTCACACAGCAAAATGTTTTATTCGTATCTGTACCCTCGTGTACTGACAATGATATGGTTGCTGGTAAGCGTAGAGCGCAATATTTAATTCGCTTCTTGATTATCATAACGTGGAAGTGTAGTAGAAAGATGCGCCAAAGTGCATCATTTGTAACGGCATCAAGACCACGCCTATTTTTCAAAATCGGACATTTTCGAAATTTATTAAGAAAAATAATGTAAGGAAAATGAAAGTAGTTTCCGGATCCATGTGAATTTTTTTTTTTTTTTTTTGTTTTTTTGTTTATTCTACAATTTCAGTGTCTTAACGTAGCTCGTCGCGATTGAAGAACGTGACGTGCTTTTTAGGAGAACCTTATGATATGCAACGGACACGGATCATGATTTTTCTTCGGTGGAGAGCGGGAGCTCTTTTGCCGGATGTGAGGGTATAGGGTCATTAATGGAACAGATTATTGATGGTACGAGGGGGAGGAGGAGGATAATATATATATAAAAAAAAGGAATCTTTTCAGGGCCACTTGAATATATGCAATATTTACAAGCACATGTGAAATAAGTTGACAAGTATGAAAAACGATGGATAAATATGAGCGTATAAATAAGGACTATTTACGATATGTACAGTGAAAATCCAATGGAAGATCAGTGCGGGTAGGGTCTATCCTACCAGCAAAGAGGGTTCGGGAGCCGAACCATCTGCCGGACAGCAGAGAAGAGAGATGAGATTTAGCCGTCAGTGATAGCAGGGGGAGTGCGCCTGGGGCGCTTTCCCCCCCTGAATTGATAAGAAATGAACATTGTGTCGGAAGGGAAACCAGTGTCTCCCTTATTGTATGTGTAGTGAATTTGGTCATTTATTAGTGGGCTGGGGTGATAGGTGAGTCGTGTGAAGAAATTTGTTGCCATGTCCATGATGAAATCTGTAAGGTACTCAATGTGGGAATCATTATGGATAGTGTCATTGGAGACATACCAGGGGGCATTAAATACCTTTCTCAGTATTTTGTTTTGAATGACTTGAAGCCCCATCATGTTGGTTTTAGCAGCATGACCCCAAACCGGGATGATGTAAACCATCGCTGGTCGAATGATGGTAGGGTATATGGCGAGTTTGTTCTTAGTACTTAGTGAGTTAGTCTTGCTAAGTAGATCGTACATATAACCAATTTTTGTTTTTATTTTTTGAGGGTCTCACGAATGTGATGTTTGAAGGTGAGTTTTCTGTCTAGGATCACGCCCAAGTACTTAACACATTTAGAGTACTTGACGTTTTCATTGTTGACGGAGAGAGGTTTAGGGGTATAATTGAGGTCATTTTTGGAGAAGTTAATGGCCTGGGTTTTACCAGGATTAATAGCAATTCTCCATTTGTTGAGGTATGAAGTGACAAGATTTACGTATTTTCGTATTCTTTAGCTGAGCAAAGTTCCGATTCCAGTCGCTAGCCATGAGACTGGTGTCATCTGCAAATAAGCAAGTTAAGTGTGGATCAATATTGGGGAAACCACTAATATAAATGTTATGAAATATTGGGCCAATCGCAGAGCCCTGGGGCACGCCGGCCAAGATGTCGTGTTTGCTGGATAGATAATCACCAATGCGCACTTGAAACGTGCGTTTGTGGAGATAGTGGTGATTAATTTGGATTATGTATCTGCGGAAATTTAGTTTAATGAGTTTGTAGATAAGACCTTCGTGCCATACGCGATCGAATGCCTTACTGATGTTCAAAGAAAATGCCGATGGTGATTTTTCCGTCTTGCATATTTTTTGTGATGTAGTTAACCATGCTAAGTAATTGGTGGGTAGTGGCATGAGCTTCTTTGAACCCAAATTGAAAATTAGGAATCAGTTGGTGCTGGGTAATGTGGTTTTTTATTTGGTTTAGGATAATCCGCTCAGATAGCTTTGAAAGGGAGCTGAGGAGGCTGATAGGCCTGTAGTTGTTAGGCTGTGAGAGGTCAGCATTTGGTTTGGGGATTGGGATTACGATCGCATTTTTCCAGAGATTGGGAAAGTAGCCGTAAGCCATTTTCTTATTAATAATTTTTGTGATTGTAGAGATGGAGCTGAGAGGGAGATGTTTTAAGTGTATGTTCTTGATGTTTGTCCTCTCCACCCGCTTTTCTTTCTTTTAGTTTTTTGATCTCGATCATTATCTCAAGTGGGGAGACCAACAGGAGGGTGATGGAGGGAGAGGGGTGAGTGAAGAAGTCACTGACCTCCTTATTAACAATGGAGATAGTATGGTCATCCATTGACTGATTGGCGTCAGCATTTAGCTGGAAGTTATCCTCAAGAGCTCCAGCAAGTACACTGGTCTTATCATTGATGGAGTAGACCAGGTCTGCTTGTTTGTTGCGGAGAGAGGGGATAGGCGGAATCTTTTTTTGAAAATTTGCGAACAAGTGTGCAGAAAGCTTTTGAGTTATTTTCAAGAGACTCAAGGTAATTGTTGAATGTCTTGGACTTGTGGTCCGAAATGAGTTTTTTGATGTTATTTGTCATACTATTTAGTGTATTTTTCAAGCTAGGGTCTCTGGTGAGGTGCCAAAGCTTTTTAATTTTGTTCTTTTCCTTGATTTGGTTGCTAATTGCTTTGGTGAGACGGACATAATCGTCAGGATGAATTTTAATGCATTTTGCCCTTTCAAGAGCAAAATTTATGTCGTCGGTGACTTTGGTGATGCAAGTATCAATGTCATTGGGACTATTGATAACAGGATTGTCATTGGATCTGTAATGGAGCACTTGGGTGAAATAGCTCCAGTTGATGGTGGTGTTGAATTTTTTGGGAAGTGCGATCTTGAGACCAATGTCTAGTACGATAAGGCAGTGATCAGAGCTTAAAGCAGTGATAACTTCAATTCGACAATTCTTGGAGAGGTTATTCAGGAAAGCCAAGTCAAGAGTAAAGTGACTGTGCTGGACATGGATGGAAAACTTCTTAAGGAAACCAAGAGTACCATACAAACTGGTAGCTAATATAGAATAAGCAGACTAGACGAGTGACTGAAGCAATGATTCGGTTCAACTCTAAGATTGAAGGCAAGGGATGGTATATTCAATGGGCTGATTGATGAGTGCTAATAAGCACGAAACTGCAGTCCTCGGCTGGAAATGACTGAGCTGACGGTGTGTTTCAAGTATTCATAAAGATGTTGGGAAGAAAACAACTGTCGAGAGAGATTGTGAAGCAAAAATGTGTGCACGTGCGTTACTCAGACAAATTAATTTTCAGAACTAAACGAGAAAAAAACTTTATTTAATTATGTCTGGGTTGTATCGCTATATGTTATAGGCCGAATGTAATAAATAGGGAAAACCGATATTGTTCATTGAACAAATGCCGCTGGAGTAATGTTTTACAAAAAAGAACAAGTTAGTTCGTTTGCTGCATTTGGTATTTCTTCCAGCATGCAGAAAAACCTGAAATAGAAAAAAATGAAGTTTTGTATTCAGTACAAAAGTTTTCGGATCGCAAAAACAGTTAAAATTATCTTGCGCAGAGTACCCAAATATTTTTCAGGGTCAAAAATTTTCATCCGGTGTCAACTGCTTGAAATATTTAGAAGATTGAAGTTCATTTTGGAAAAATGAAACACAAGAAAAGAGCGAAGAAAAAAAGTACAATTGTTTTGCTTAAAAAAACGCTTTAGAATAGTCATATGTTCTCTCACTAGGTAGCATTGCAATTGGGGTTTCCTATTTACTTCCGACGGCTACTGGCTTTTAGTGCTAAAATGGGCTCACCGCATTAAGGGGCGTGGACAGAAATCTTGGGACCTGTCACATATGACTTTTACGGGTCCCACTCCATATTGCTTACCTCTATGTCTCTGCATAGATTTCACCCCTCATTCAAGGGCGGCAATATGAAGGGGGGGGGGACAAGTGGGGGCTCAAGCCCCCTTCCCTTAGAAATTAGAACTTCCTTGCTTTTAGTACTTTTTTCTTTGCAAAACATTTCTTCTCCAGCCGAAAATGAATAAGTTATTAAAAACGTCAAATTTTAATAACTAATCTGCACTAAAATCAGTTTCCGTGGTTAAAATACCCTGCTAAACCATGGGGAAACTGTCCGACCCCGCCCCGCCCCCCCGTTACAATTTTACATATGGGCGCCCTTGCATTCATTTGCAGCTCTCCGGCCCCCTTCCAGCGCAGGCTAACAGGTGTCCCATCTCCCTCCCCCGTCTTCCTGTGCACGCCCCCTAACACATCAATCAACCTTCCTAAATTCCATTGTTTCTCAAGATTGCCTCAGCAACTACATTAGCAACTGATATTGTTTACCCCTAAGTCTCTGCATTTCACTCCTCATTTGCTACTTTCGGGCCACCTTCGGGCTCGGGCCAAGAACTGTCCCTGTGCACGCTCTCGAATAACGGATCTTTCATAATTCCAGTGTTTCCCAATATTGCCTCAACAACTACATTAGCAACTTGCATCAAACTCACCTTTCGTGCTCTGCTTGATTCACCCTTGGCACTGCGTGCGATAGCAAGCCAGCCAAGCCATGTAATAGTTAACAGGCCTGGGGGGGGGGCCCCTTTACCTGACTTCGTTATGAGAAGTGTGGGGTAGGAAAAATATGCAAAAGCATGCTATAATTGATGATGAAAAAAAAAAAGAAGAAGGACGTCGTCAGGGCCACACATAACATAATTTAAAAACAAATAGTGAAAATTGCGAAAAAACTGGAGCTGGTCCAGAGGTGTAGTTGAAAACAGGGAATGGAAAACAATCGTCCAGGAATGAGACTAAAAAGAGATTTTCAGAATTTTTTCCATTTTTTTGAGCATTTTTTTCCAATTTTTTTGTACGTTTTTTAAGAATTTTATGTAAAATTTTTTTATTGCATTAAAGCATTTTGGAGTTTTATCAATTTTTTGACATTTTGAAAGGAAAGGTAATTTCCAATTTTATGAATTTTTTTTAGTAATTCAACTAAAGGTTGGGGAGGGGGTTATTTTTAGTGCTTAGGGTGTCGTAAGAGAAAAGTCTGCAGTGTGCCCAACTCACCGTGAGGTACCCACCAGTAAGCTGTACTGACCTTTGGATCAGCTCACCTGACCGACCAGTAAGCCAAACTGACCGTTGGGTACCCATCAGTAAGCTGTACTGACAGTTGGACCAGCTCACGTGACTGGGCAGTAAGCTCAACTGACTGTTAAGTACCCACAAGTAAGCTGTACTGACCGTTGGATCAGCTCCGGTGACCGACCAGTAAGTCCAAGTCACCTTTGCGTATCCCACCAGTAAATTGTACTGACCGTTGGAACAGCTCACGTGACTGGCTAGTAAGCCAAACTGACCATTGGGTACAAACCAGTAAGCTGTACTCACCGTTGTACCAGCTCACGTGACCGGCTAGTAATCCCAACTGACTGTTGGGTACACACCAGTAAGCTGTACTGACAGTTGGATCAGCTTACGGGACCGGCCAGTAAGCCAAACTGACCATGGGGTACAGACCAGTAAGCTGTACTGACCATTGGATCAGTTGACGTGATCATTCAGTAAGCTCAATTCACCGATGGGTTCCCACCAGCAAGCTGTACTGACCATTGGATCAGCTCACGTGATGGGCCAGTAAGCCCAACTAACCGTGAGGTACCCACCAATGAGCTGTACTGACCATAGGATCAGCTCACGTGACTGGCCAGTAAGCCCAACTCACCATTGGGTACCTGCCAGTAAGCTGTACTGACAGTTGGATCAGCTTACGTGATTGGCCAGTAAGCCCAACTCACCGAGAGGTACCCTCGAGTAAGCTGTACTGACCGTTGGATCAGCTCCGGTGACTGGCCAGTAATCCCAACTGACTGTTGGATACCCTCCAGTTAGCTGTATTGATCGTTGGATCAACTCACGTGACGAACCAGTAAGCCAAACTGACCATTGGGTACCCACCAGTAAGCTGTACTGACAGTTGGAACAGCTCACCTGACCGGCTAGTAAGCCCAACTGACCGTTGGGTACCCATCAGTAAGCTGTACTGACCATTGGATAAAATCATTTGACTGGCCAGTAAGCCAAACTGACCATAGGGTACCCACCAGTAAGTGTACTGACCGTTGGATCAGCTGACATGATCATCCAGTAAGCCCAATTAACAACTGGGTACCACTCAGTAAGCTGCCTTGTCCGTTGGATCGGCTCACGCGACCGGCCTGTAAGCTCAACTGTTCGTCGGGTACCCACCAGTAAGTTGTAATAGCCGTTGGATCAGCTCACGTGACCGGCTAGTAAGCCCAACTCATTGTTGGGTTCCCACCAGTGAGCAGTACTGAATGTTGGATCAGCTCACATGACTGGACAGTAAGCCAAACTGACCGTAGGGTACCCACCAGTAAGCTGTACTGAATGTTGGATCAGTTGACGTGATCATCCAGTAAGTCCATTTCATCGATGGGTATCCACCAGTAAGCTGTACTGACCTTTGGATCAGCTCATGAGACCGGCCAGTAAGCCCAACTGTCCGTTGGGTACCCACCAGTATGCTGTACTGATTGCAGGATTAGCTCACGTGACCGGCCAGTAAGCCAAACTAACAGTAGGGTACTCACCAGTAAGCTGCACTGACCGTTGGATCAGCTGACTCGATCATCCAATAAGCACCATTCACCACTGGGTACACATCAGTAAGCTGTTTTGACCGTTGGAACAGCTCACGCGACAGGCCAGTAAGCCCAACTGTCTGTCGAGTACATACCTGTAAGCTGTACTGACCGTAGGAACAGTTCATGAGACCGGCCACTAAGCCCAACTCACCGTGGGGTACCCACCAGTAAGCTGTTCTGTTGTTGGATCAGCTCACCTGACCTGCCAGTAAGCCCAACTCACCGTCGGGTACCAACCATTAAGCTAAACTGACCGTTGGATCAGCTCACGTGACCGGCAAGGAAGCCCAACTCACCATTGTGTACACATCAGTAAGCTGTACTGACCATTGGATCAGCTCACGTGACCGGACACTAAGCCCAATGATCGTCGGGTACATGCCAGTAAACTGTAGCGACCGTTGGATCAGCTCATATGACCTGCCAGTAAGCACAACTCACCGTTGCGTTCCCACCGGTAAGCTGTACTGGCCGTTTTATCAGCTCACGTGACCGGCCAGTAAGCCCAACTCACTAATGGGTACCCACCAGTAAGCAGTACTAAATGTTGTATCAGCTCACGTGACCGGACAGTAAGACCAACTCATCGTTGGGTGCCCACCAGTAAGCTGTACTGACCGTTGGATCAGTTCACGTGATCGGCCAGTAAGCCCAACTAACCGTGGAGTACCAACCAGTAAGCTGTACTGACCGTTGGATCAGCTCACGTGACCGGCCAGTAAGCTCAACTGTCCTTCGGGTACCCACCAGTAAGCTGTACTAGCCGTTGGATCAGCTCACGTGACCGGCTAGAATGCCCAACTCACTGTTGGGTACCCACCAGTGAGCAGTACTGAATGTTGGATTAGCTCATGTGACTGGCCAGTAATCCCAACTGACTGTTGGGTACCCACCAGTAAGTTGTACTGACTGTTAGATCAGCTTACGTGACCGGCCAGTAAGCAAAACTGACCGTAGGGTACCCACCAGTAAGCTGTACTGACCATTGGATCAGTTGACCCCCCCCGTGATCATACAGTAAGCTCAATTCCCCGATGGGTTCCCACCCGTAAGCTGTACTGACCATTGGATCAGCTCACGTGATGGGCCAGTAAGCCCAACTAACCGTGAGGTACCCCCCAATGAGCTGTACTGACCATTGGATCAGCTCACGTGACCGGCCATTAAGCCCTACTCACCATTGGGTACCTGCCAATAAGCTGTACTGACAGTTGGATCAGCTTACGTGATCGGCCTGTAAGCCCAACTCACCGAGAGGTACCCTCGAGTAAGCTGTACTGACTGTTGGATCAGCTCACGTGACCGGCTAGTAAGCCCAAATGACCGTTGGGTTCACACCAGTAAGCTGTACTGACCGTTGCATCAGCTCACGTGATTATCCAGTAATCCCAACTGACTGTTGGATACCCTCCAGTTAGCTGTATTGACCGTTGGATCAGCTCACGTGACTTATGGTAAGCTCAACTGACCGTTGGGTACCCACCAATAAGCTGTACTGACCGTAGGATCAGCTCACATGGCCGGCCAGTAAGCCAAACTGACCGTTGGGTACCCACCAGTAAGATTATTGACAGTTGGATCAGCTCATCTGACCTGCCAGTAAGCCCAACTCACCATTGGGTACCTGCCAGTAAGCTGTACTGAGTGTTGGATCACCTTACGTGATCGGGAAGTAAGCCCAACTCACCGAGAGGTACCCTCGAGTAAGCTGTACTGACCATTGCATCAGCTCACGTCACTGGCCAGTAATCCCAACTGACTGTTGGATACCCTCAAGTAAGCTGTATTGAACATTGGATCAGCTCACGTGACGGACCAGTAAGCAAAACTGACCATTGGGTACCCACCAGTAAGCTGTACTGACAGTTGCAACAGCTCACGTGACCGGCTAGTAAGCCCAACTGACCGTTGGGTACCCACCAGTAAGCTGTCCTGACCATTGGATCAAATCACGTGACTGGCCGGTAAGCCAAACTGATCATAGGGTACCCACCAGTAAGCTGTACTGACCGTTGGTAAGCTGACATGATCATCCAGTAAGCCCAATTAATCACTGGGTACCCAACAGTAAGCTGCCTTGACCGTTGGATCAGCTCACGCAACCGGCCTTTAAGCTCACCTCACTGTTGGGTACCCACCAGTTAGAAGTACTGAATGTTGGATCAGCTCATGTGACCGGACAGTAAGCCCAACTAATCATTGGGTACCCACCAGTAGGCTGTACAGACCGTTGTATCAGCTCACGTGGCCTGCCAGTAATTCCAACTGACTGTTGGGTACCCACCAATGAGCTGTACAGACCATTGGATCAGCTCACGTGACCGGCCATCAAGCCCAACTAACCATTGGGTACCTGCCAATAAGTTGTACTGAGAGTTGGATCAGCTTTCGTGATCGGCCATTAAGCCCAACTCACCGAGAGGTACCCTCGAGTAAGCTGTACTGACTGTTGGATCAGCTCACGTGACCGGCTAGTAAGCCCAACTGATCGTTGGGTTCACACCAGTAAGCTGTACTGACCGTTGCATCAGCTCACGTGACTATCCAGTAATCCAAACTGACTGTTGGATACCCTCCAGTTAGCTGTATTGACCGTTGGATCAGCTCACGTGACGGACCAGTAAACCAAACTGACCGTTGGGTACCCACCAGTAAGCTGTACTGACAGTTGGAACAGCTCAAGTGATGGGCTAGTAAGCCCAACTGACCGTTGGGTACCCACCAGTAAGCTGTACTGACCATTGGATCAAATCATGTGACTGGCCAGTAAGCCAAACTGACCATTGGGTACCCACCAGTAAGCTGTACTGACTGTTGGATCAGCTGACATGATCATCCAGCAAGCCCAATTAACCACTGGAACGACAATGCTTTCTATGACTTTGAAACATTAGTGTCGCATAATCTTGCGTAGTGACATATAATTTTAAATCATATTTTCCCCGCCCTCCCGAGAGCTTTAAAAAAATACCTAGTCGGACACTCTCGCCCTCATAGGAGCTGAGAAAAAAGCACCGAAACTTTTTACATTTTTCGAGTTTTCCTGGAGAGCGCTCTCCCACAAAAACAAACGGTCTAAAATATCTGATTTTTTTTTCCTTTCAAAACACAGGTGCAGTAGATCCTGTAAATTTTATTAGAATTTCTTGACATGAATTTGTAAGTAATTGAAAAAGTAATTTATGTTGTAAATAAGTAATTAATGTTGCATAGTTTAAAGTGTGCTCCTTTTAATGATATGAAGAAAAATCAAATTAAACAGGACCATTTTGAGATTGTTCTTTTTAATTGAGACAATATTGACGAAAACTTTTTTGACTGAACTGGAAAAAAATCAGCAATTATTTGTGCTATCAAGATGCCACTTGCATAAAAACAGGCTACAAAAGAGGAAATAATTAGCTTCAGAAAACTAATCTCTCAGCAGGTACAAGCCGATGTGTATGGTTGGAATTTGTAAAAATGCGATTTTTATCCTGCTCTCGCAGCAAATTGTGATAAATCTACCATGCATCGATCTTTTGCTATATAACTAGGCTCTTCTACCGCAAAAGTTGTTCATTATCACCAATACCAGTATTGTAACCATCTCAGGCAGTGATCTAGGAAAGCACAAACTTGATGATTTTGTCGTTTTAATCGCAACGCGGAAAAAGAGGCCAAACTACGTATATCGGCAGATCCATACGATTTATAGATATATGGCATAGCTTCATATTCGTCTTCTATGAACATCCGTTAAAAATTTCATAAAAATTGGAGAGGGTCGATTGGGAACCCCTAGGTCACTTGACATGGAACGACCCATGTATATTGCATTTTAATTCGACTTTTTCGAACCAGATAAAAAATTTGTATTAATTAAAAAATAATAATAATAAGTACTCTTTATGTCGAGAGCTGGTATCTTTTAGACGTCAATCCATTTTTATTTTCCCCCATTTCTGGCAAAAGTATATAAATATTTATTTATTGTTTGTACTTGCACTTGAAGTTTACATTTTAAAACTTCTTTTTCATCTATAATAAATGTTTTCAAAATAACTTTTGCATTTTTATTCATACACTCTTTAAATTTTCAACTGGATATAATGATTGAAGCAAGATTAATTTTTACGTTTCCTTTTCTCCACTTTTACAAATATGCATACAATGTAGCAACAAGGATACTTTCCCAATACATTGTTTTTTTTTTTTTTTCAGATCCATCACCTTTAAGCGCAACACTTGAAGATTGCCTGATTTTTTTCAGTTAAAAAAAAGTTAGGTTCTGAAAAATGTGACTTCTAGTGATAGAAAAAGTGCCTGCTGGCCGCTGGCTACTAACCATTTGAATTTTCAGGTTGAGTAATACAAAAATAAATTTACTTCCCTGTTTTTTGTAAGTCGGCGTGGTTTTTGCTGTTTTGGGGATAATTTTCACTAAGCACATACCTTCTGCCCCCCGCCCCCCTTCGTCCTATAAAATTTGAAATTACGGGCCAGGAGACAAACCCTATATTAACAGAATCAAAAATAAGGACGAAGGTTGTACAGACTTTAAAAAGGCTGAAGTAGTGAAATTTAGCAGTGTCTTAGCTACTTAGCATGATTAAAATTGTCGATTTAAATCAATTAATTCATTTCTTAAGTTTAAAAAGAAAAATTATTGGTCGACCATTTTTTTTTGAAAAGAAAAAAAAACATCAATAATATTTTGGAAAAAAGTTATGAAAAACACATTACAAAGTTTCGATTTTTTTTTGTCTTCGATAATTAGAATTCCGCTTACAAAACTCTAGGGACAGCTACCAACGATACTGTCCCAAGATTTGATGTGCCAGCTTCTAGCAAAATAGCGGGAAGCGAGAAGTCAATATGTGGGGGACTGGGTAGTGAATGCAGGATTCTTTTGAAGTAAGGGCAGACGCAGACAACACCAACCCCGAGCCCCTAGGCACAGGCGAAGAGCTTCAATGACGATTATAAATCACTTGTGTAGTTCAGAACTTTCTCCTAAATTTCGTCTTTGATTGGATACTCGTCTGTCAATCAAGTCTGCTTAGCCCATGCCCTTTTGCTATTCCGTAAAATGATTTCCTTTGAAACGGTGGTCGAGTTCCAAAATAGATCTCAGTACCGCGGCACCTTAAACAGAGAGCCAACTGTACTGGGAAACATTGCAAGGCAGTATGTCATGAAACCTTAAGAGCACTGTTGAAAAGCTGCCTTGCCTACAAAAAAAGAATGCGTTATCTCGATGTAAGCATTTACTTCATTTAAAGTTTAAAGGTTAGATTCATAGATGGCAGCACATGGCATTTTAATCTGCATCAAGACTGAAATGAAATTTAAGAAAAACTAATGCAGAAAGAAATTGTGCTGATTTGAAAGAATAAACAATAGCCATTGTTCGAAGAGGAAAAGGAAAATAGATACATTTAAGGGTGAATTGAATTAAAACGAAATTTGTTCGTATGCGTTGAACGAACGAAAAAACATATCCGCCTTTATATGCGCGCTTGTCATTCGCTTTGACCAATCAGGGGCCTCACATGGTCCCCTGACAGAGTAAGGGTTGTTTAAATGCCGCCAGCGCATCTGCTCATGGAATGCTAATGGCCTTCTCTCTAAAAGGGGGGAGGTCGAAAGCTTCCTCACTGAGCACACTCCTGACATTTTCTGCGTACAAGAGACGCATCTTACCAATAACAATAAGGTGTACTTCCCTAATTACAAATGTTATCGTAATGACCGCACACATTCTCGTGGTGGCGGCACTGCGATCTTCATTAAGTTTAATATTCCCCACTACTCTAGACCCTGCTCCACTACTGGTTTTGAAAATACCACTATTGTCTGTAATATTGACAACAAACTGGTTACTATTTCCTCCATTTATTTTCCCCCTGGGAATACCTTTTATGAACGTGATTTTGACAAATTACTTTTCCTCAATTCTTGCTCCATTTTAATTGGCGATCTAAATTGTAAGCATGAGATATGGACTGATGGTCTCCCAAATACAAATGGACAGAAACTGCTAAATTATATCATTGATAATGATGTCCAGCTCATCGCACCTGACACCCCCACCTATTATGGTACCTCATCAAATTCCACCCTTGATCTCGCACTGTTAAAATGCCTTAACTATCATACTAGGATATCAGCTGTCACGGAACTTAGTTCCGATCACTGCCCTGTCTTCCTTGACATTGGTATTTCTATGAGCTTCCCTGAAGCTCCTTTCACCTCAACGATCACCAACTGGAGCTACTATACCAAAATTATTCATGACCGAATCCAGGGAAATCCCACCATCACTTCTATATCTGATATTGATAACTGCATCTCCACACTTACTGACAACATGAAATTTGCTCTTGAAAGAGCCAGTATTAAGAAATTCTCTAAACGCCACCCTCTCCGATTTCCTCCCAATATCATTAATCTCATCAAATATAAAAACAGAATTAAAAAACACTGGCAACTATCCAAAGATCCTGCTGTTAAAACTAGACTTAATGCTATCCAAAATGAAATTAAAAAACTGACTGGACAGCATAAGTCGACTACATTTAACAACTATCTGGGTTCACTTGACAATAACTCAAAAGCATTTTATACACTTGTCAGAAAGTTCTCCAACAAGGCGCATATTATGCCCTCTATACATGCCGATCATGGCAAGTTGGTTTATACCACCCAAGATAAAGCTAGCGCTATCGCCAGCACTCTTGAAGACAATTTTCAGCTTAATGCTCATGAGTACGACGAGGATACGATCTCCGAAGTTAATCGGAGCATAAATCGTTTCTTCCAAGCTCCTCCCACATCTGTTCCTCCCCCTATCATCACCCCTCTTGAGATCATGATTACTATCTAGCACCTCCCCGTTAGAAAAGCAGGTGGTGAAGATGGTATTAAGAACGTTCATCTAAAGCACCTCCCCCTCAAAGCTATCACTTTCCTTGCCAAAGTTATCAACAAAATTTTCACACTTGGCTACTTCCCCAGCTTTTGGAAGAATGCTGTTGTCATACCCATCCCTAAGCCCAACTCCGATCATTCCTTCCCACAAAATTACAGACCTATTAGCCTCCTCTCTTCTCTCTCCAAATTAATCGAGAAAATCCTCCTCACTAGAATTAAAGAACATATTCACTCACATAACCTAATTCCTGACTTCCAATTTGGCTTTAAAGAAAATCACTCTACCACCCATCAACTTGTTCGAATGATAAATTTTATCCAAGATAACTGCAACAAAGATAAATACACTATTGGTGTCTTCTTCGATATTGCTAAAGCTTTTAATAGAGTCTGGCATGCCGGACTTATACTCAAGCTTATTCTACTTAAATTCCCCAACTACATCATTCATCTCATACATAGCTACCTCCACAAACGTACCTTTCAAGTTAAAATTCAGAACTACTTATCAAGTAAACATAATATCATGGCTGGAGTGCCCTAGGGGTCGGCGATAGGTCCGACCCTCTATAACATTTACACTTATGACTTCCCCACTCACAACTCTCATCTAACTTGTCTCTTTGCTGATGATACCAGCATTCTCACCAGCGACCATTGCCGTGGCTTTGCCAGACATCGTCTACAAAAGTATGTTAATGTCATTCTAGATTACCTTAACAAATGGCGGATCGCCATAAATGCCAGTAAAACACAAGCTATTTGCTTTTACAATAACGACATCAAAAAATATCCCAAGCCCATCCTCGTTGGCGATGATATAATCCCATACTCCAATACTGTCAAATACCTCGGTGTCCACCTCGATAAAAGCCTCACATTCAAACCACACATTGATAATGTTATAAAAAAAGCTAACATTAAGATTGGCTATCTCTATGGTTTACTTAACAAAAAAAATTCCCTTAGCACAAAAAACCGTCTCTTACTGTATACTACCATCATCAGACCAGCCCTTGTCTACAGTATACCCGCATGGGGGTATACTGACAAAACTAACATTGCAAAAATCCAAACAATACAAAATAAGATTCTTAGGAAAATATTTAAAGCCCCGTGGTACGTTTCCAACGCTACCCTACACAATGACTCTGGTGTCAATCACATTACTGATTTTATCATTGACACCTCTACTCACTTCTTCACAAATGTTGAAAATCACACCAACCCCCTTATTTATGAACAGGTATTATATACCTTTAACTCTGGCGGGAAAAATCTCCCGTCTGACTCTATGTTTATTCATTACTCTCTCCACTAGTCTCCTATACCAGGGCTAGCAACCCTAGTATAGCTAGTGACATTGTTCACTTGCTCCCCCTCGTGGGAGTTTGCTGCAAACTGCCAGGTTGGTCTGGCAGGTTGTTCTTCTCCATCTCATGACTTCGTTCATGTAAATTTTTGTATTATACTTCATACTTATTCTCAACTTCATGTTATTATTTATCCTAGTATTTCCTATTTATCCGGATTTTCATTATTATTCTATTACACTGTCTTATCTCATGATGTAAATATGTAAATATGTGGCCCTGAAACGATTCCTTTTTTCTTGTTTTTCCTCATGATCTAACTAATGTCAACTCCATCACATCTTATCTTTCATACAGAGTAAAAGAGCTTCGCTCTGACTCAAAATATTTATGATCTGTATCTGTAGTAGTACTTTTACGCTGGATAATAAACTCGATCTTCCATACCAAAGTAACCCTACTGTCCGAAGCATGTGCGAACAGTTAACGATGGACAGTTTCAACCTACAGTATAGGGATGATTTTATGTAACCTTCCCTTATGATTCCTGACTACAACGCAGTGAATGCTATGACTAGTACATGATTAAGAAAGATTTTTTCAATATATAAAGCAGCGAAAGAGAATATTACCGGTGGCTAAAAATGTTTAAAATTTCTTGTAATATTATTCGAAATTTAGCTTTCAAATATGAAATAAATATAAATAGTACTTTTCAAAAAGTACCAACATATAAAAACGAAGGAAAGAGAAATGAAAATATGAGAAAAATATCGATAAAAAGTTTTAAGGAACGATTAATTGAATACTACTCACTAAGAAAAGTTTCTAGCAATTGTACTTTGCTGATTTTTTGAATTGAAAAAAAGGGGGAAGAATTTTATGTGCTGCCATCTATATATACACTGAAGTATATTATACTCGCATATACTAATTAGTGTAAATTTGAAACACTTGGAAAATTTTAATGTGTTGACTGTTTTAAATTTTAATTTGTTACTTCTTTTAACGGTTTTCTTCCACAACGTTTTGAACTAGTTTTTGTATTGTTTGGTAATAATGATTAGTGGTTTTAATAAGATTAGAAAACACAATATATAATATGCATGCGTTTTTTAAGCTAAAATTTTAAAAAGAGTAGTTCTAAATTTAGTTTCGTAATTTTATATTTTGATTAAAAATGTCTTTTTTTTTTAACAATAAGGAAATTCACGTCAAAAATTAATATTCTAATGCATTTTAGGGGTTTTAATCGTCACTTTTTTCTTATAAGGAAAATAAACGCACGAGATATAAAAATAAGAAACAACATTAATTTTTAAATTTAGTGGAAGGTTTTGTCTTTAAAGCAGCATTTAGCGTAAATTAAATATTTACAGAAAAAAAAGTTCTTGTTTAGTTTTAAAAATGTATCTTTAAATGTGATATTTCAAGTTGATTACGCGTCGTTGTTAGCGTGTTTTGATCAGCTTAAGAAAAGTTTAATTTTTTTTGAATTTTGAAATGAACAAATAAATAAAGAATGACTTCAAAGCAACTTTTATTTTAGTTACATTACAAGTATATAATTTATATTACATGTAAACTCTTAAATGTCTGCATTTTTTTTGCAATAATAAGTTAAATGTATTATAATTACATCACGTATGAGGATTATACAGCCTGTAGCTTCTATTATGAATGCACTTTCAATTTATTAATTAGAACTGGATTATATCAAAAAAGAACTTTCATCTTACAGTTTTCATTTCAAATTAGCTCTAAGCATTCTTGTTTTTAGATTGAAATATAGCAGTATTTTACAATTCACAAATTTTGCTTTAAAAACTCATATAAAGCATCTCTTACTTTTACAAAAGCATCTTTCTTTCTTGTAGAAGGCGTATCTAATTTAATTTTTACATTTATTTTTGCCGGACAACTAGAGTTTTTTGAAAGGCTTCTTTTATTTTCTTTATTTTGAAATCTTCATGAAGGAACTGTGGTGGCGAATAAATTGTTTCCTAGAAACAATTGAACAAGCAAGTAAATCCAATAAAAATCGGGTTAAATCCAAGAACAAAGTACTAACTGCACTAGGATGTTACAACTAATCTGGTGATTTGGGAGCTCAGTTTTATTTTGGAAAATGTCCCCCTCACGAAAGTGTAGGCACAACATGAAATAAATGGAAAAATATTTAACATTGCAGCAGACTTGTAAAGTTCATTAATGCGAATGAACGAATGAAGGTTCAAGTTGTGAGAATTGGCATTACTACTTACTTTGTCCCTCCAAAAGTTGCCGTATTCGTAACTTAATCTTGAATGTACATAACTCAGATTTATAAAAAAAATTGAGATACATTAAATAAAAAAAGTTTGAAAATGCAATTTTTTTACTCAAAATACAAGTAAAAGTTAGATAAATATAAATAGCTTAAAGTCTATGAATAAAATCAGTAAAATATTCCTCATAGCAGTTAAAAAATTTTCGCACAAAATTTTTTGTAAAAAATTTCTATCAAGTAAACAAAAGTAATGTTTCAATGATTATTGTTCATTCAATTTAGCAGAATGGGTTGCCGGCTTTATTTTAATGCAGTTTTTTGATTTTCACATATTAGATACATAGATAGATGGCAGCACTGTAGAATGAATAAATAAATTGGATATTTTATCAAATTTTACATAACCAATATTTATTAGAATATAAACGCAAAGAAAAAATTAGTACTTACGTGCACATAATTCTCTTTCCCTGAGGAACTGAAGACCTTGAATTCCATTTCGTATTTGTCTGAAGTCCAAATTCTTTCACCCATTTATTGCACTGCTTCACATTTTTTATGTCGCTGCGTATAGTAATAATATTACACTTCCTATTTACAATACAGTTCCTAAAAGAAGGGGGAAGTTTCATTTCCAAACAAGATTCGGTAGCCATTATTCGAAATAGAAAAAGAAAATGTTTACATTCAAGCGTGAATTAAATAAAAACGAAATTTGTTCACACGCGTTGGATGAAAGAAAAAACATGGCCGCCGTATGTAAGCGCTAGTCATTTCGCTTTAGCCAGTCAGAGGCCTCAAAACTTTTACATGGTCCCCTGACGGAGTAAGGGTTGTTTAAATGCGTCCTGGCGCGAAGCTTTCTGCCAATCCGTGTCCGATTGATTTAGTTCAATTAAACGTAGTTCATTTTGTTCATTTCGGCCTTGTGAACTAGTTCAAATGAACTCTTGATTGCTTTTGCCAAAATGAACTATTAATTGCTTTTAGGAAAATTTAGTGATAGACTCTTTTCACAGGGGCAGCGCAGCCAGATAGATAGTTTTCCCGTCCTGTTGGGCTGCGCTGCTTTTAAAGGCTACGATGGATAAATTTTGCAAATTGCGTGTCAGCAGAAATTTGGCCTGATTGAATTTCCACGTAATTATTCACTTATTCAGTAAGGTTTTTTTTTTTTTTTTTGAGGTGGGGGGGGGGGGGGGGCTTGTACATTGGAGGATCAATATTTGCAGTACTATGAGGCCAACGACTAAATCATCAAACAAGCATTCAAGTAGTGTCATACAATTAAAAGTAAGAAAGTTCCCTTAAGCTCTTCTTTAGATGCAATGCGAGGGAGCCCACGTCTTTAAGGTACCCAACTGCCCAAGAAATTGAAAACAAAAAAAAAGCAAAAAAATTAGCACTAACATTTATATACGTTTCAAATATACACTGGTGGCCTCTGGGGAGGTGCCCTACACAGTTGCAGGTGATATCTCTGCGAGAGTTACCGACGTACATTGAAAATGTTTCATTAGTTTAAAAACATTCCTTTCAATGAAAATCACTGAAGTTATCGAACAGTTAAAAAATATAACAAGAAAAATTTATTAAAAAAAAGATTTATTTAAGTTTTGATGTAAAAAGTGTAACGGATTCCGGTGATACTTCCAACTTTCTTGAAATGAAGACACAGTTCTTGATAAAAACACAGGAGCTTTATTTACACTATGTACAGGAGAGATCGTTAACAACTGCTAAATTAATCATCAGCAATTAAACAAGTATCACTCAACACCGTAAACTCAACGGTTACACTCGTATTTACTTCCAAATACGAAAACAACACAGCGAAATGCTTCGCAATGAACAGAGCAAATACACTCTCAGTACGAATTCCTCAATCGAAACTCAACTCTTTATCCAGCGTAACGGCTTATATACGCACCGAAAAGAGAGCTCTCAAATATTCCACAAGATTCGAAATGCGTTGACCGTTAACAAATTTTATCAATAAAAAAAAGAAATAGGGGTATCGTATACTTCAGCCAAATCTATAATAGGGGCTGTATATTCATTACGGGAAACTATTTACAGGTTACGTTACTACAATAATTACTATTTACAGAATTTGTAACATTGACCCCTTCCTAAAGACTGCACGTCCCGGGCAGTACAATCTCCAGAAAGGGTGTCAAACTTCTATCACAAGTTCACAAATACACACATTAAATAATAACCAATAATGCATAGGAAACAAAATAATAACAAGAAATATTACTAAACATTAAAAGCAAAAATTATCTACAGCTTTTATGTTATCAACCATGGTTGTTTACGTAAATACTCATGAACTATGGCCATAGTATGGGGCTAACCGATCATAATGTACAACACTAGGTTTTGCATTAGGTGATTTTTGGATCCTCACTACAACGTCATTCAGTCGGTTAAGGACTTTGTAGGGTCCATCCAATGCGACTGCAATTTGGGTGAAAGACCTTTCCGTCGGATGGGATTCCATAACCAAACCTTGTCACCTTCGTTGAATTTATGTCCAGTAGACCTTGTGTCGTATCGGGTCTTCATCTTCTCCGCCGCGATGTTGATTCGCTCTCGTGCGAAGTTATGAACGTCTTCCAACCGGGCCTGGAGATCCTGGATGTACTCCTCAGGCGATGCAGGCGCATCCGGAGGACGACCGAAGACGAGATCACAAGGTAGCCGAAGCTCTCGTCCGAAGAGCATCTGAGATGGGGCATATCCGGTAGTCTCGTGGACAGCACTGCGGTAGGCCAGCAGGATCAAAGGTAGCTTCTTGTCCCAATCCTGTTGATTTCTGGATACCATAAGCGAGAGATTATTCAGGATTGTGCGGTTAAATCTCTCCACCATGCCGTCCGATTGTGGGTGTAGTGGTGTTGTCCTAGTTTTCTCAATTCCGAAAATTTGACATAGACCCTTAAACACAGCAGAGATGAAATTCCTCCCTTGATCGGAATGAATCTGCAAAGGTGTTCCATATCTCGAGATCCAATGTTGGACTAGAGTCTCCTACGGTGGTAGCTTCTTGATCTGGAATGGGATACGCTTCGGGCCATTCGGTGAAATAGTCGATGGAAACAAGAATGTATTTGTTCCCATCAGCAGTTCTTAGTAGAGGACCCAAGATGTCGATCCCAATTCGTTTGAAAGGAGCTCCAACGTTGTACAGATGTAGCTTCCCTCTGCTTCTTTTCTTCGGTCCTTTACAAGTCGCACAGGCGTCACAGGAACGGCACCACTTCTCCACGTCATCCTTCGCCTTTCCCCAGAAGAAGCGCTCCCGATCTTTATTGAGGGTTTTCAAGACACCAAAATGTCCTCCAGTCGCACTACTATGTATTTCTTTCAGAACATCAGGAATCCTTGATCGGGGAAGTAGTAACTGCCACCTAGATGTTTTGCCGTCGTCAGATTCCCATTTTCGGTGTAGCACGTCGTTCCGTAAATGGAGCGAGTTCCAAAAAGCCCAGTATCTTTTTGTTGCAGGACTGAAGATGGAAACGTCCTGCCAGCTAGGTCGCCGACTGTCACTCTTTATGAACTCCAAAATTGGTTTTATGTCGGGGTCTTCAAGTTGATCTTTTCGAACTTGGTCATCACTCCATGGATCAGGTTCTGGTGATGTTCGAGTCACTGTCACCTGATAGGCAGTAGGGCTAGTCGTTCCATACTGTTTCTCGATTCGGGAACAATAATTGCAGTTCTCAGGACAGGGTCTCCTTGATAAGGCGTCTGCATTACCGTGAGACAAACCTTTTCGGTGCTTGATCTTCATGTCATATTCCTGGAGCCGCTGTATCCACCTGGCTATCTGGCCTTCTGGATTCTTGAAGTTCAAAAGCCAAGTTAACGAGGCATGATCTGTCCGAAGCAGAAACTTTCGGCCGTAGAGGTAATGATGGAAGTGTTCCACAGCTTTCACTATGGCCAGTAACTCCTTTCTGGTGACGCCGTAATTTCGCTCCGACTTTGATAAGCATTTGCTCCAGTAAGCGATGACGTGTTCATTGCCATCAATTTCTCGGGATAAAACAGCTCCGATGCCCTCGTTGCTCGCATCAGTGTCCAGGATGAAGGATTTTTCAAGCTGAGGATAGGCGAGGATAGGCGTTGATGTTAAAGCCTCCTTCAGTCGTAGAAATGCATCTTCGCATTCTTTGTACCATTCAAACTTTTGCTTGCTCTCCGTCAGCTTATGCAAAGGTCGTGCAATGTTGGAAAAAACCTTCACAATATCCCTGTAGTACGTGCAGAGCCCCAGGAAACTTCGCAACTGATGGATGTTTTCGGGACGACTCCAACTCTTGACCGCAGATATCTTTTCTGGATCGGTTTGTACACCCTCAGAAGAGATGATGTGACCAGGGTAGTTCACTTCCCGGCTGAACAAATTACATTTGGACGGGCTTAACTTCAGATTGGCTTCCTTAAGCTTTTGCAGCAGCATCCTAAGATTTGCCAGATGTTCTTCGAAACTGCGTCCTACGATGATGATATCGTCTAAATAGACCAGACGGGATTTGTAAGAGAGTCCTCTTAACACTGTCTCCATAAGACGCTCGAACGTAGCAGGTGCATTGCAGAGGCCGAAGGGCGTCACTTTAAACTGCCATAAGCCTTGTCCAGTTGTAAACGCTGGCTTCTCTCGGTCATCAGGGTGTATCTCAACCTGCCAGTAGCCGCTCTTCAAGTTCAGGGTCGAAAACCACTTGAGTCCGGAAAGAGTGTCTAAGGTGTCGTCTATCCGTGGAAGAGGGTAACTGTCTTTCTTGGTGATTTTATTCAGCCATCGGTAATCGACACAAAATCTGGTGGAGCCATCTTTCTTTCGGACCAAGACGATGGGAGAGGCCCAAGGACTGGACGAAGGGTTCGATGACATCATTCTCCTGCATCTCTTTCAGGAGGGTCTCAACCTCTTCCTTCTTGGCGAACGGTAGTCGTCTTGGATTCTGTTTAATAGGGGGGTGTTCTCTAGCGTAGATCCTATGCTGCGTTAAATTCGTACGGCCAACATCCTCCGATGTAGATGAAAACAGATGCTTGAAGACATCCACCAATTGTTCCGCAGCAGTTCTTTGATCTTTCGATAATGGCGCACTCCCAATTAACTTCGATGTCAAGGACTCAGAAGACACAGTCTCGGGAGAATTGATTCTTCTAATGATGCAGTTTACTGGAGTACAGGTTGCTAACACTTCACCTTTCCGGATATTCCTTGGCCTTTCACTCACGTTGGCGACTCTCACAGGAATTACATCCTTAGAAATGTCCACAACCGTAGATGCTACCAGCACTCCTTTTAGGTTATTGCTTAGGTTAGGGCATTCAGCGAGTCCAAATCGAAAACTATTGCTTTTTTCAATGGAGCCAGGTATTAATGATTCTGACCTTGAGGGAATCGATAAATCTGTTTGGGCTATTATTTGATGAGCGGATTTTACATCATTTTCAGCTTTGAAGATGGCTATGTCTTCTCTCATCGAGTGCAGTTCATTAGTCTTGAAGTCCAGGGTACAGTCATATTTCTTTAAAAAGTCCAATCCGAGAATGAAGGGGTCCGTGATATCAGCGACGAATGCCGTATGATGGTAGGTGGCATTCCCAAACACTATTTCCAAGTCCACATTACCTTCAATCTCGATTTTGTCACCTGTCACAGTCTGGAGACTTACGCGTGGCGATGTCCACAACAGTTTCAATCCAAATTCACGAGCCACATCTGTCCTAATGATTGTCACATTGGCTCCAGTGTCGACAATCAGTCTGCAGGGATTCCCATTTACATGTGCGTAGATGAAAAGTCCATTACTGCCGCTACTAGAAGAGGAAATCTGCAGAGCTCTGGTGGTGGTGATTTCCTTCCCTCGCGTAGCTTGGTGAGCCGGACAACACCTTAGCAGGTGCCCTGCACTACCGCATTTCTAGCACTTCTGCTCTTGTTTCTTTTGTGCTGTTATGCTGTTCAGATATCTTGCCAAGTCACCGAGTTGTCTCTCAAGTTCAGCGAGGTGGGACGACCTGGAATCAGACTCATCAGCTTCCTGAGTCCGGATTAGAAGGCGATCCACACGGGTTGCTTCTTGGGCGGCCTCGTATCTCATCGCATATACCAAAGCGGATTTCAGGTCGGTTACATTCGCCATCCGGAGGGCCTTCTGGATTTCAGGATTCCGAACTCCGTCGATGAAGTAGTTGAGTGCCAGGTTGTCTCGAACATCCGCAGGACAGTCGCAAAACGCAAGATGAGACAGTCTCTTGACGTCCGCCGCTAGCTCTTGCAGGGTTTCCCCGGTTTTCTGGAACCGGGACTTCAACTAGAGTCGGCTGAAATCTTTCTGGCACTTCTCACCGAAGCGAAGCTCCAACGCAGATGTGAGGGCGTTGAAATCCAGGCGCTGGCTATCCGGAAGGGTCTGGAGAATGTCCGCTGCGTCACCACTCAGGGATGCTGCAAGATGACAGGCCTTGGTTTCAGAGTCCCATCCATTTGCTTCGGAAACTATCAGGAACTGGGTTTTGTACACTTGCCACGAGGATTTGCCGTCAAATGTAGCGAGTTTAATTGACTGTCGTGCAGCTGAAGGTAGAAAATCATCAGCACCGCTTCCAGAGGCCGTCAATTTCCTTTCCATATCTTTAAAGATCTCTTCTCATGAGCGGATTTATGGAGGGTCAGAGGGGGGCAATGCCCCCCCCAGTTTTGGAAGGACTTTATGTAGTAACAACACATCTTCCAAAAATTAAAAAAAAATCATATTTTTTCGTTTTTGAATAGTTTAGAAGAGCATGGGTGGATTTATGGGGAGGGGGGGGGGCAAAGGGGACAATGCCGCACAGTTTTGGGAGGAGTTTATATAATAACAACTTATCTTCCAAAATCTTATAACAAAAAAATATCATGATTTTTTTCTTTTTTGAATATGAAATTAAAGTTTATTTTTTCTTTTAAACTTAAAATAGCCGTTTCTTACAAAGTTTGAACAATACTGTACAACTGTATAATCTACTACTCAATTTCAGAGACTGGAAAGTGCAAATTATTGATAGGTTCTAAAATCACTGAAAAGAATTGGCGCAGTATAGCCTACAATGGCTCTTGAGCCAAAAACCCAATCTAACCAACCAAACCTTGAAAATAATTAGACAAGTCTTTGAAACTCCTAAGCAAAGTGTGCTTCAATTTTATTTCTTATCAAGTGTATAAATTAAGAATTGTTCAAATGGGTAGTATGTTACTCTCTTGATACCTATTCTCTAAATCAGTGCACCATTTCTTTTAAAGTATTAACTTGCATCAGAAAGCACTTTTAAAGCGTAAAATTAAAAAAAAAAAATTATTTGCCTATTATTTCCAATTAACCCTTATAAGACCTCAAAATGCAGAATTTTATACCCATTTTAGATAATTTCCTCCGGGGGAGTAACCCCCGGGCCCCCCTAAAACTGGAGATATACTATATCCCACTTAAAAGGGAGCACTGCGTCACTCTCTTAATACCAGCCCCCTCTATTTTAAGGTCAATTTAAAAAGGACAGCATGATTACACACAGTAATGAAAACGACACATAAAAAACTAAAGAATGGCCTTACGCATCACAGAAAACAGACAAAAACATGGGAGGGGGAGGGCAATTAAAAATGTTGCTCCAAAAAAAAAATCCTGCTCCCCCCCTCCCCCCAGAAACTCAGTCCTAAATCCGCCTATGTCTCTTCTTTAAGTAGATGAAATTTTCTATCTTCTTCTTCAAATTTATTTTCTAAAGCGTTGAATCGGCTTTCAACGGTATCAAATTTTTTTTCAATAGCATTAACTCGATGCTCTATGTCATTAAATTTATTTTCCATCACAGTCTTTACCGAAATAAGGTCGTTTCTAATTTCTTCTTGGTTAGACGTTAAGTCCTTTTTCAGCACCGTTAAATCGCTTTTTAACTGGTCATGATTTGCCAACATACTTGCAGTCAGATTACTTTTTAATTGTTCTTGATTAGCCGCCATATCATTTTTTAATTGTTCTTGATTAGCCGCCTTATCATTTTTAAATTGTTCTTGATTAACCGCCAAATTTTCAGTCAAGTCACTTTTCACAGCATTAATTGCTTCCAGAAGTGGTTTTAATTGGTCATCCATTGCGCGAGTAATCACCATAAAAATAAAGTCCAATTCAAAGTCTTTATGAAAAAATGTCCAAAGTCACACTTACTCCAAGAAAGTCCAGAAGAAGCCCCACGTTGGGCGCCAGTTGTAACGGATTCCGCTGCGACTTCCAACTTTCTTGAAATGAAGACACAGTTCTTGATAAAAACACAGGAGCTTTATTTACACTATGT
Source organism: Uloborus diversus (assembly GCF_026930045.1). Classification (NCBI taxonomy): domain Eukaryota; kingdom Metazoa; phylum Arthropoda; class Arachnida; order Araneae; family Uloboridae; genus Uloborus; species Uloborus diversus. The sequence goes on from NC_072739.1 coordinate 14,042,828, forward strand.
ACGGGAGAGATCGTTAACAACTGCTAAATTAATCATCAGCAATTAAACAAGTATCACTCAACACCGTAAACTGAACGGTTACACACGTATTTACTTCCAAATACGAAAACAACACAGCAAAATGCCTCGCAATAAACAGAGCAAATACACTCTCAGTACGAATTCTCAATCGAAACTCAACTCTATCCAGCGTAACGGCTTATATACACACCGAAAAGAGAGCTCTCAAATATTCCACAAGATTCGAAATGCGTAGACCGTTATCAAATTTTATCAATGAAAAAAAGAAATAGGGGGATCGTATACTTTAGCCTAATGTATAATAGGGGCTGTATATTCATTACGGGAAACTATTTACAGGTTACGTTACTACAATAATTACTATTTACTGAATTTGTAACAATATTAACGTTCATTTTGTAAGCTATTTCTCGTTAAATTCAAAAAGCCACAGGATCTATTCCCGCATGGTAAAAAATTTTAAGAATTCAACTTTATGTAATAAAAATAAATAATATTGTCGCGACGTCAAAATACTTGCAAAATAAATCTTAAAAAATTGAGATAATCACTAAAAAATCACCCAGTACCGTCCTCTGAAATATTTTGTAAGTAAAAATAAAACAAGAAAACATTTTGAATAAACAATCTGTACCTCAGTATACAGCCAGACTAAGGTGCACGTCACAATATTGTTGCCTTGCAGGAGAACGAAAAAACTTTTGGCTGATGCATACAAAGGATGGTTTTCGCGTTCTTTTATGCTGGTAAATAAGCTTATAAAGGATTTTCATTTCAATGGAATTACATTGTGATGACTCGATGCTACTCACCCCCTAGTCCGACTAGTCTCTGAGAATATGACGGGAATAATAGTAAAGAACACGGGTGTTAGGTTCTTCATTGAAGATCTGCGATGTAACTTTAGTATGAAACATGTGATTCTTCCGATTTATTTTGTGTTTGAAATTTTCACCTCCCTGGACTTCAGAAGAATGTCCCTTCTGAACGAAAACGATGGGTGTGACACTGTCAAAATCAGAAAAACATTGGGGGCATGGGTGTGTACTAAAATCATAGGGTGCCCGTAACAAATGACTTTTTCAGGTTCCCTCCCTATTGTTTTACCCCAACGTCTGTATATTTTCTTCACTCATTTAAAAAATCTCGGGCTCTTTTCAGGCCCGAGTAGGAGCCAACAGGCGTCCCCCGGGGCGCGCTCCCTGATTATGGTGCCATTTCCAAAATGTGTCCCGTCATGGGGGAAAACGGTGGACACAGTTGGAATCAGGGGGAATTTTTCATAAGATTTAGCAAATATGGTGCCAGAATCGTTTCGAATGGACTTTTGTAACGCGCAACGAAAGATTTTTTCTGACTACGTTATTCTTCCTACTACATGCAACAGATTACTTGCGATACCTTACACTTGAAATCTGGTGCAATGTTACTAGAGAGACAAAAGTTTCATCACCTCTATTGGTTGAGTTCAGAGCGACGCATGTGCCGTAACGGACGTTGTTTAGACGGTTCAGACAGTCTAACTTAAAAGTCTCGGTTAATTTTGCAACGGTCTACTAGGGCGTCAAAGGCATTGAGTTCAAAAACCTCTATGATCACAGGTACTTTTAGATACCGATATCATCGGAATGAAAAGAGCAAGAGCATGGATAGTCCATACTGATCATGCCCACGTGCAATGTGTCAGCGCTTTTCATAGGAAATGCAGTCTTGCTCATCCCAACTTTTATAACAAGGTATAGGAAGAAATGACAACTGCTCATCATACGTGTGACAGTAGAAAACTGCTTCATGAAAACTACCGCATTTCATTTGGCAGTGTGTGTTAAAACCAGAGATCTAAAATTTTCAGAAATTTTCAAGGGATGGCGCTGGACCTGTTCTGATCGTTCTTTTTTTCTGCAAAAAGTGGATTAAAGGTTTTTTTTTTTTTTTTTTTTTTTTCGCAAATTTGTATATAAGTCACGTTATATCTAAGAAAATATTTAAAAAAATGTTAAAAATCGGGAGATGTATGCATTTTATGTTACTTTTTCTTTTCTAAAAAAATATACAAAAAGCTGTTGCTGTTAAAAAATGGCCAGGAGCTTTCTTTGTTCAAAACAACATTAATTATCTGACTGAGACTAAACTTCAATAAACTATTGATTTTGATAAAGATGTAATTTTTAGAATTGTTAAATCAATTTTTTTTACAGAAATTTAACTTTTATTGTGCTGACTTTTCATTTATTTTGCTTTGGTACAGTGTGAGATTTTAATAAGGAATTCGTTTTTTTTTAAAAAACAAAAATTGTTACATGCGTTGAAAAAAAAACATGTTTGTGTAATATGTGTTCATTCAATGTGTATGCAGCTCACACACATAAAACAAAAATGTATAAAAAATTTTGCTTAAACTGTTCCACTTAACACTGATTATGTTCTGTGCATACATTTATAGGGTAAATGCAGAAAGTCGCAAATAAAACTCTACTGTGGTGCAGAGCAATAAATTTGTCTTACTGCTCGCATTACCACAGGTAGTGTTTTCATTTGGGCTACTGAAAATTAGAAAAATGTTAAAACAACTTTTAAAGATAACTACTGTTATAAGTTTCTGAATACACAATTGTGTGCTAAAAATTTCCAAAATTTTTCGAGTGAAAACATATATTCCTTCAAAAAAGAAATGACGAAAAATCCCCAACCCCCTTCCCCTAAATTTTCTGGTTTTGCACAACCGTTCCCATCTCTGCTTGAAAAGAATTGCGGGGGAGGAGGGAATGTTGTTGATAAAATAAAATGGTTTCGAAATTCTATTTCGCTGCTCTCCTTGGTGTCAACCATTTCAATGATGTGAATCGAGATATTGAACTAATGACACGAACTGGGAAGTTTCTCCTAGTGATGTAATGTTGAATTTTTCCTTTTCTTTTCTTTTTTGAGATCTCTAACAAAGGTTTTGCTTTGAAAAATTTAATATTGAAAACTGAACAATCTAAGTACGCGAGCAAGGTCAGCTCAAGAATGCCGTAAGAAAATTTTACTCATCCAATTGCTGCGCATTCTGGAAAAGTTCGGGAGCAACTGGGCCAAAAAATTCAGCAAGGAGTACTCTTTACATAATTATATCATAGTGTGTGTTTTCAAATAGTGGATAAGTGGACTCTATGTTTAACGACTTTCAAGAGACCACAAAAAATCGGTCTTAAGTAGAATGCGTCCATAAATAGAATGCTTTTAAATGTACAGTGGAGCATTCGGGACCGTGAAAAGCCGTCTTTAAACAGAGGGAATCGTTAAATGGAGCGTCGTTACACAGAGAGTCAACTGTACTGGGAAACATTAGGAGGCAGTATGTCATTAAACCGTAAAAGCACTGTTAACAAGGTGCATTGCTTACAAAAAAAGAATGCGTTATCTCGATGTAAGCCTTTACTTCATTAAAAGTTTAAAGGTTAGATTCATAGATGACAGTACATGTCAAATTTAATCTGCGTCATGCCTGAAATGAAATTTAAGAGAAACTAATCTTTCCTTAAAACTTTTTATCGATATTTTTGTCATATTTTCATTTCTCTTTCGTTCGTTTTTATATGTTGATAGTTTTTTCTTTGATTGTGTATTGCAGAATTCGAAAGGTACGTTTCGTAAATAACACTCACTAAAACTAATTGTTTCTCTTAGTGCAATTTTCTTATCCTAAGTACGCATGTAAAACTAATGAATTGTTTAGGACTTTTCGAAAAGTTCTATTTATATTTATTTCAAATTTAAAAATTAAATTTCGACTCTTAGCACTCTTCATGTGCATCGCATGGTAACACGATGTACTAAAGAAACGTAAGGAAGTTCTAATTAAGAACATTCCTATTCCGTAGGTCGAAAGTCTCAATCGTTAAATGTTCGCACATGCTTTGGACAGAAGGGTTACTTTGGGATGGCAGATCGAGTTATTATCCAGCGTAAAAGGACTACTGTCCTGGAGGCATATAAGCTACCTTTACTCCTGTTCGGTCATAGGAAAATTTCAGGCCCTCTCTTTGGCTTATTTGAGTTTCAATCAAAGTTTCAAAGCTGTGACGTACAGCAATGTTGCTAGTTCTCTCTCGCAGCGTTTCATGTTTGTAATCTACTAAATACGAATAAGCAGTTGCAAATGAGATCTTTAGTTGAATATTGCTGACAAAAGCAGCATTATTATTTCCAATCAATTTCATCCTTTGCAAGACAAATGAAGGCTTTTATTGAGAAGCTATGCTTCGAAATAAAAATAGGTGGCGCCATCTTTAAGCAAAATATGTATGTTTTACGACATCGTTTTAATTTAAATTGAGGTTATTTTTAAAATAATTCTCACGGTAAATTATTTTGTTGATGGAAAAGCGAATTCCGCAATTTTTCATGTTCTTAATAATATTTAATGCAATTAAATCAGCTCTTCTTAAAGAAATGATTACCTTTTAAGTTGATAATAAATACTTCTAGTGAATAATTTAATACATAGTAATTTCTAATATAATTTTCTCTTGTGCCAGTTTATTTCTAGCTAATTTCTATTAAATATGAGTTAGCATCCGAGAATAAGACTTCCAATTTAATATTGAGCGAGTATGGCGAACATATCCTTCTTTTCTCATATTAATTTCATAACTCATAAAATAATGCTCTGCTTTAAAAAAACATGTAAAATACATAATTAAACGAATATATAGCATTATCTTTAAGCAAAAAATGACGCTTTTGAAGAAGGTACTATTGGCGTTTAATTAATCTCATTTGTCAACTAATTCTCAATGTAAGTTTTTTAAATTAAGCAGCGAATTCTTTATCTTTTAATATTCTTCATAATATTTAAAGTTGTGTAAAAAGGAATAGGTAATTTAAACCCTTGAATGAAATAATTGAAAATAACATTAAAAAGCAATGTTTCTTAATGTAAAATTACATATATATATATATATATATATATATATATATATATATATATATGTTATTTCAAGTCAAATCACTTTCAAGTCAAACTTTCAGAAGTCGCACCCTTTGACACTTTAAGTTCATTTATTATTTTGAAAAAAAATTATCACGCACAGTTGAGAGGGCAATTCAAGAGAATTTCATGCAGTTTCATTTACTATTTAACTTAAAAACATTTGGGGGAAAAAGTTTCACAAAATTCTAAAACTTGTAAACTCAACCATTTTTGAGACAATTTTGAAATTAATATGTGACTTTTAATGTATTGTAATAAATACAACTAAATATTTTAGACTGGGCCCATGAAAAGATCAGCAGCTGCTAAATATTTTCAGCAAAATTAGCAAAAAAAATTTCCTTCTTTTTTTTTGCTGTACTGCTGATACGACCTTCGTGGTTTCATGAATAATTCTGAAACCATTTGAATGTAATCACTCAAGTACATTAAATATCATACATTGATTGAAAAACTTTTAAAGTATTAAAAAAATTGAATTTAAAATCTTGTGAAAATATTTCTTTTTTTGAAAAGCGTCAAAACTTAAGTTGTCTTTGAAACAAGCTGCTTTACAACTCTGTGTTTCTCGTAGAACTTGAGAAGTTGAAAATTAGGGTGAGCACACTTTCATAATTTGCATTATTTTCCTTGATGTACATATTTTATCAATAAAAGTGTTTGTGTGTGTGTTACAAAACATCTTTGGTTCTTAATCGTTTTGCAACTGTTTTATGAAAATGTAATTTCTCTTCCTATGATGTGGAAGAATTATTACTTTAATAATACTATGGTTTTCAAGTCCAGTCACATGTACTTGAAAACCAACAGGGAACTAATCATAATTTATTCATATTGAACTCACACAAAAATGAAGTAAATAGTGTAAAACTTAAGTACATAATATATCAGCCAGATACAATGTGAAACAATATATATCGCAACGAGAAAGAAAAGTTGTACGATAAACAATTTATTTACTGGCACAAGAGCAAATTATATTAGAAATTAGCATGTATAAAATTATTCAAAATAAGTATTTGTTATTAACTTAAATGTTTGACATTTCTTTAAGAAGAGCAGTTTAAATTGAATTAAATATCATTTAGAATATGAAAAACTGCGGAATTTGCTTTTCCATCAACAAAATAATTTACCGTGAGAATTATTTTAAAAATAACTTCGATTTAAATTAAAACGATGTCGTAAAACATGCATTTTTTGCTTAAAGATGGCGCCACCTATTTTCATTTCGAAGCATAGTTTCTCAAAGGCAGCTTTGATTTGTTTTGCAAAGGATGAAATTGATTGGAAATAATGATGCTGCTTTTGTCAGCAACATTCATTTAAAGATCTCATTTGCAAATGCTTATTCGTATTTAGCAGATTACAAACATGAAACACTGCGAGAGAGGACAAGCAACATTGCAGTACGTCACAGCTTTGAAGCTTTGGTTGACACTCAAATAAGCCAATGAGAGGGCCTGAAATTTTCCTACGACCGAACAGCAGTAAAGGTAGCTTATATGCGTCCTGGAGCGAAGCTTTCTGCCAATCCGTATCAGTAAGATTTAGTTCAGTTAAACGTAGTTCATTTTGTTCGACTCGGCCTTGTGAATTACTTCAAATGAACTCTTGATTGCTTTTGCTGAAATGAACTATTTATTGCTTTTAGGAAAATTTAGTAATAGACTCTTTTCACAGGGCAGCGAAGCCAGATAGACAGTTTTCCCGTGCAGTTGGGCTGCGCTGGTATTTAAAGGCTACGGTGCATGAATTTCGCAAATTGCGTGTCAGCAGAAATTTGGGCTGATTGAATTTAAACGTAATTATTCACTTATTCAGTAAGGTTTTTTTTTTGAGGGGGGGGGGGTCTTGTACATTGAGGATCAATATTTGCAGTACTACGAGGCCAATGACTAAATCATCAAACAAGCATTCAAATAGTGTCATACAGTGAAAAGTCAGAAAGCTCCATTAAGCTCTATTGGATGCAGTGCGAGAGAGCTCCCGTCTTTAAGATGCCCAACTGCCCAAGAAATTGAAAACAAAACAAAAGCAAAAAAATTAGCACTAAGATTTATAAACGTTACAAATGTACACTGCTGGCCTCTGGGGAGGTGCCCCAGTTGCAGTTGATATGTCTGCGAGAGTTACCGACGTACATTTAAAATGTTTCCTTAGTTTAAAATATTCCTTTCAAGGAAAATCACTGGCTATCGAAAAATTACAAAATATACAAATAAAAATTTATTCCAAAAAGATTTCATTTAAGTTCTGATGTAAAAAGCAATTAACGTTCATTTTGGAAGCTATTTCTCGGCAATCGAGTCGTAAGACACGTGTTTTCCCATTCAAAAAGCCGCAGGTTCTATTCCCGCATGGTAAAAAATTTAAAGAATTCAACTTTATGTAATGAAAATAAATAAAATTGACACGACGTCAAAAAAAATTTCGAAATTAATCTAAAAAAAATTTAGTTAATCACTAAAAAATCACCGAGTACCGTCCTGTGAAATATTTTGTAGGTAAAAATAAAACAAAAAAACTACTTTGAATGTACAATCTGTACCTCAGGATACAGCCAGACCAACGTGCACGTAACAGTACTGCTGCCTTGCAGGAGAACGAAAAAACTTTTGTTTGATGCATACAAAGGATGATTTTCGCGCTCTTTTATGCCGGTAAATAAGCTTATGAAGAATTTTCTTTTCCAAGGAATTACGTTGTGATGACTCGATGCTACTCACTCCCTAGTCCGACTAGTGTCTGAGAATGTGACTGGAATAATAGTTAAGAATACGGGTAGGTTCTTTGTTGAAGATCTGCGATGTAACTTTGAGTATGCAACATGGGATGCTTCCGATTTATTTTGTGTTTAAGATTTTCAAATCCCTGGCCCCCAGAAGAATTCCACTCTAAACGAAAACGATGGGTCACTGTCAAAATCAGAAAGACGTTGGAGGCATGGGCGTGTGCTAAAATCATGGGTGACCGTGACAAATGACTTTTTCGGGTTCCCTTCTTATTGTTTTGCACCAACGGGGTACATTTTCATCACTCATTGAAAAAATCTCGGTCTCTTTTCAGGCTGGAGTAGGGGCCAACAGGCGTCCCCCCCCCGGGGCGCACTCCCTAATTGGGGGGCCATTTCCAAAATGTGTCCCGTCATGGGGGAAAGCAGTGGACACATTTGGAATCAGGGGGAATTTTTCATAAGATTTAAGCAAATATGAAGCCAGAACCATTTTAAGGCGCAACGAAAGTTTTTTTCTGACTACTTTATTCTTCCTACTACATGCATATCCCCCCGCACCACATTTCCCAGGCGGTTTTACAGTGGTGCCATCTATCGTCGCGTCACGATAACATTATGCTCATTACTTTCTTAATGGACCCTGTATGACTTTCAGAACTCCCAGTGTTTTCTGACTCCGCGCTGCATATAACTTGAAGAACAACTTTTCTTCCATTGGATTCGATTACTAAAATATACTTTAAGGTCAAGATTGTCGCCTCTCTTACGTTGGAGCGTGACATGATCACGTCATGAATTTTTGTCTTAGGAAACATCTGTCAGGTCACACCATTCTTCATGCCAATTCCTTCCAGCGTAAAAGAACCATTGTTCTGGCGCGATGCTCCCTCCCGATCTGTATCTGTATTCTATTGGATGTGCATCTGCTTCTTACAGATACAGAAAGGAATTTATATCTGCCAGAGCGGAGCTCTTTTACCCTGTATGAGGCAAAGTCAAGAAGGAGTTGATTTGAAATGGTGAGGAGGGGGATGGAGTAGAAAAGAAAAAGGAATCTTTTCAGGGCCACACTATATACATATTTACAGGGATTACATAATTGAAATGACAGGAGAATTGAATAATCTGGAATATGATAAGAACTGAGTATATACAAGTAATTACATGGAATGTACAAGTAGAATGAAAACTGATAGGCCTAGTCCTATCAGTGCCGAGAATGAAAAGAAGCTTAGGCAAAACCTAAGCATACAAGAATCATCAACAGATGAACATAGCATCCGACGGCATATTTTTGCCGCCAGAATTAAATGTGAAGAAAATTTGATCGAAGATCAGTGGGTTATTGTGATTACCAAGTTTGGTGAAGAAGTTTGTGGTGGTGTCAACAATATAGTTTTTGATGTAAGATATCCACGAGTCCTTATGCAGGGTTTTATTGGAGACGAACCATGGAGCTCTAAAAATTCTCCGGTGAATTTTATTTTGGAGAATTTGAATTTTTCTGATGTTACTAGCAGCTGCATATCCCCAGCAGGGGATACTGTATATGAGAGCAGGGCGAATGATCGTGGTGTAAAGTAGTAGTCTGCTTTTAGTGTTCAGTGAGTTATTTTTTATTAAGGAGAGCGTATAAATAGCCCACTTTGACATTGGTCTTTTTGATAACCTGTTCAATGTGATAATTGAACCTGAGCCGTCTGTCAAGATAGACGCCCAAGTACTTCACATTCTTAGAGTATGGGATAGTTTCTTTTCCCACCATGATTTTCTTGGGATAATTTTTGATGTTGTTAGGTGAGAAGCAAATTGCATGTGTTTTGTCAGTGTTGATGGCTATACGCCATTTGTTTAGGTACTGAGTAATGATGTTGACATATTTTTGGAGACGATGCCTAGCGAAGCCTTTGCAGTAGTCGGTTGTCATGACGCTGGTATCGTCTGCGAAAAGGCAAGTGATATGGTCCTCATTAGAGGGGAAGTCATGGATAAAAATATTGTAGAGGGTGGGTCCCAGGGCACTACCTTGTGGTACACCAGCCCTGATAGTGTGTTTATCAGAGAAACTGTCGAGAATTTTCACTTGGAAGGTACGATTATGGAGGTAATGATTCAGAATATGAATAATGTAATTTGGGAATTTTAGATTGATGAGTTTGAATAAGAGTCCTTCATGCCAGACTCTGTCAAAAGCCTTGCTAATGTCAAAGAAGACTCCCACCGTAAATTTGTTATTATTATTATTGTTTTGGATATAGTTGACCATACGGAGAAGTTGGTGGGTGGTGGAGTGTTTTTCCTTAAACCCAAACTGGAAGTTGGGGATGATGTTGTTTGAGTTAATGAAATCTTTGATTTTTTTGAGAAGGACTTTCTCCACTAATTTGGAGATGGAGGAAAGTAGACTGATTGGACGGTAATTAGGTGGGTAAGAGTGTTCAGTGTTGGGCTTGGGGATAGGAATAACAATTGCATTCTTCCAATAGTTCGGGAAATATCCCAGTCCGAAGATCTTATTGATGATTTTGGTGAGATGCGAAATAGCATTAGGTGGGAGATGTTGAAGGTGGATATTTTTAATATTATCTTCACCACCAGCCTTCCTGGTGGGGAGGTCCTTAATAGTGATCATAATTTCAAGAGGGGTAATAATTGGAATGGTATCAGCAGGGGGGGGGGGATTCTGAAGGAATTCCTTGATAGTGTTACTAATCAGAGTATTGTTGTTCACAGCATCATTTTGAGGGTTGGGGTAAAAAAAATTTTCCAAGGTGCTAGCAATTAAATTAGCTTTATCAGGGTTTGTATAGACAAGCTCGTTATCAGAGATATGAAGGGCGGGGATAACTTGCTTCTTAGTAGCGAATTTACGATCCATCGAAAAGAAAGCCTTGGTATTGTTTTCCAGGGAGTCAAGGTAGTCATTGAAGGTTTTAGTTTTGTACTTGTCAGTCAGTGTTTTTATTTCTTCTTGGAGATTGTGAAGTACAGTTTTAAGAGCAGGGTCTTTGAAATTATGCCAGTGTTTTTTTATTCGATTTTTATGTTTAATGGTGCAGATAATATCAGCAGGGAGTATAGTGTGATTTTTGTGGATAATTTTCGTGGTGGTGGATCTATCCAGTGCAAATTGGATGTTCTCAGTGAATGTCTTGATACAAGTTTCAATGTCGTTGGTATTATTAATGGAAGGATTACCTTGGATCTTGTCATGAAGGATGGTAGTAAAGGAGTTCCAATTGGTAGTGCGAATTGTAATAGAGTCAGTGGAAGGGCGATGTAAGAGACCAAAATCCAATCGAATGGGGCAATGGTCGGAGCTAAGCTCCGTAACCGCAGTAATATGGGCAACATTCAGAATATTCTTGAGCAGTGCAAAGTCAATTGTAGAGTTGGAAGAATTCCCAAAGTGAGTGGGAGTGTCAGGGGCAAAAATGTCAACACTATGATTAACAGTGTAAGTAAGCAACTTATCGCCGTTGGAGTTAGGAAGGCCGTCAGACCAGACCTGGTTCTTGCAATTAAAATCACCAATCAAAATGGTGGATGGACTGAGCATGAAAATATTGTCAAAATCCGAATCGATGAATGGCCTATTAAAAGGGAAGTAAATAGATGAAATAGTGATATTAGAGTTGTCAAGTGAACAAATAATCGTGGTGTTCTCGAAGCTGGAGGTGAGGACTGGGCGAACATAATGTCTGATACCCAGCTTCAAGACGTGCAGGATTTATATCATCGTCTTGCGCGACGAAGATGAGATTTCTGCACATGGCCCCAATAATTGCTGCTCTGCGACGTTTAAGAGGGTGTCGTCACTTACGAGCGCCTGCATCCTAGGAAGGGACTCTTACACATGTCTCATACGATTGGATGGCGCGCACACGTGACTTCGTGTCGCGGGGCTTTCTACTCATGTCTCATTTGATTGAATATTGAAACCACATGACTTAGTGACACAATTCCCGCCGTTGTTCTGAATGATATTTTCGCGCTTTCGTTCTCAATGCTGAATATTGTTTCTTCATAGGTGTTACTCTGCTCGAAATGAACATGGAATTTACCTGTTCTATTTGTGGTGTTGGATTTTATGAGAAGAGATATTTAAAAAGCCATTTAGCTCGGATGCAAGGCTCAAGAAACCGAATTTCAAAAAAATGAATAAATAAAGGAACTTATACTCAAATTTTAAAAGTGTTGAAAATATGTTGTTATGTTTTAGAAAAAAAAATTGAGGAAAAATATAGAAATTCAACACGTATGAACAAATCAAATCTTACTTAATAGAAATAACTTACTAGTAATAATAAATAATAAATTTTTAAGATTTAATCTGATGAATTCAAAATATATATTAATCTGATGAACTCAAAATCTGTAGAAATATTAAAGCAGTTAAAATCTAACAATACTCAATCCTACAAAAAATAAATTTTTGCAGGGGGGAGAGGACAATCCAGTAGGCTGCTAGAGGCCCTGCTGCTTTTTTGCGGGGGGGGGGAATATTTACAGAACCTGCCTGTTTAACAGGTGTCTTTTGGGGGGAGGGATGGGCATCCTTGTGTATAGTAACCGGTGGACAAGAGCAGGGATTTGGGGATAAATCCCCTTAACTATAGCTGGTTGGTTTTTGCAGGGACTGACCAATCTAGAATAGTTAATAAAACGGAGCAGGAGGCAGATGGTTTTCTTCTCATTGGAGCCGAGAGTGCCAACAAACTAACCTGGTTGTTGATATGTTGCATGTAGTTCTGTCCTAGCCCTATCATAAGAGCGGTAACTTACTGCTTCGTAATTAGTTGAATCGATCTACTGCTGAAAACTCATGCTGATGAGCTAAATTTATTTTTGCTACCAGTTTGTTGGTCCTTTGAGCTTTAATGTGTTGGCGACTGTCTCCAGCTTTGTTATTCACTTTTCCAGACTGATGAGCCCATTACAAGGACTAAGCGACAGTCTCCGGATGTTATAGCAGAGCTGTCGATAAGTTGCATGTTTCTTACAAATGTAGTTTGCTCAGATATAATACTGCTGTATAATTCTCAGATATGAATTTTTTTAGCAAAACAACACAAGAACTCAAATAAGTGTTCCTTTTTATTTGTGTTGATAAACCAAGTTCATCTCAAGCAAAATGCTAGAGCACTGTAACTATGAGTGGATGAAGAAAATTTCACCCATGTTGATAAAAGGATTCCTCAATGCAACTAGAATGAAATTTAATTATGCTGAGTTAATTCACGACTTAAAAGCTTCTTTAAACATATTTATCAAAACTCGTTCCATGATTTATATATTAAAAAAATAAATGTATAGTATATTTTCAATTACGAGTTCGTCAGAAGATGGAAAATTAAGTAGAGTGATTTGGTGAAAATAGTAATATTGCAATAGTAATATTGACATAGTAATATTGACACATTCACACATAAATAGGCCTTGAGCCTACAGCTGGTTATTTCTTTTATATGCGAGTGATTTCTTTTACATGGGTGACATTCATCTATACACGTATGTACACACACTCTCTTAATTTTACTAACCTAAAATCCATAAGATTTTATTTTATATGATGGAGTACATACTTAAGGGTAGCCGAGTTTTTCGACAAATGTTAGAGATAGAATCAGTTTAAATTTAAAGGTTCAATTTTCAAAACCAAAAGTTCTGTACTAAATGGTATTCTTTCCTGTAGCTGTATCACCAAGTGTGATTACAGAGGAGTGTCATGTTTCCTCCCCCCTTCCCCACAAGTGACCAAACAGTCAAAAGCTACAAAATAGAACCAAAAAAGTCAAAAAATTCTAACCTGACCACCTTTCCTAGAATCCAACAATTTGTTGATTCTAAGCTGTATCATGGATTTCTTATAAGCACACTGTATACAGTATAAGTACCCAGAATTCTATTTTATTTATAAACTACAAGTCTTTTTTCAATCGCGTACATTATAAAAATTCATGTAACATATCAATTGCACCGAATATTCAGGAAAAGTTCAGACCGAATATTCAACTAGATATTGAATATTTGTTTGAAAAATATTTGAATTTTACGTAAATGTAAAACAGAAAACATTAATCTGTTTACGGGAAATGCATATGCATTTCCATTTTTAGCATCGGAAATTTATCAACATTAAATTTAAAATAAACCGTTTAGAAGCAAACACTAATTATTACTGTAAGTGGTTAATTTGGATTATATCTGAAATTCTGGCATGAGTGGATACTAACTTTCTTTCCTGTTCCTGATGTATGGTTTGATGATTGATAATCATGGCAACATGTTAGGTTTTAAATAAATAATCTTAATACATTTACCTTACATACAAATTATATAAACCTAAGTTGCTTAAGATATCATAAAAAATTACAGTATTTTTCATGTGATTTCCTGGCACATTAATCTCTTCAGTAACTGATAAATAACTGTATCATCTTTAAAATAGATGAATAAAATTGAAACATTGTAAAATATTTTTATTTTTCACTTTTAATATACATGATCATTGAATTTCTATTATAGTAACAAATTTAAATTTGTTGTTTTTAAACAATAATGTTCCATATGGTGTAACACACATTCGGCGGTTTTCTTCCTTATTACTATGTTATATTTAAACGAGGAAAATAGTTGGCTATAAATGTGTCATATGATTAAAGGAATATTAAAAAGCAACAAGATTAAAATTTAAAATCTGAGTGTTTTCTCAAACTTTAAAATTACTTTAAGTGTGATAAAATTAGTAACTAACAATATGAACTGCGGTAGTACCTTTATATTGCAACTTTCATTCAATGTCTTAAATAGTATGCCAGAAGTAGTTTACAAATTATGGAACATTTAAATTTGTTTACCATTCGGTTGCCGAATATTAAAGTATTCGGCCGAATCGAGTATTCGATTTGTCTGCCGAATATCAGTATGCCGCATATCACCAGCCGCATTTTATTACTCTATCTTCCATATCAACTATCTTCCATTGTTGCGCTGCTTTCATGCGACAACAAACAAAAACAACAGCTAGCGTCACGAAGTCACGTGTTCTCGCCATCCAATCAAATGACACATGCGTAAAAGTCCTTTCCTAGGATGCAGGCGCTCGTGCTACCTTTCTCTAAACCAGGGCTTCGCAACCGGTGTGCCGCGGCACACTGGTGCGCCGCGACAAGGAACCTGATGTGCCGCGGTATTTTCGTAGTTATACAAAAAGAGCCTTGACCTAGTTTGAAGTTACGATCGAATAGAGTTTGTATCGTTCTGTAACTTCTCAATTCACCCGTCGATCATGTGCAATAAGACATACCTGACAAGAGGAGAGGCGGGATTTGCTGCCCCACCTCTTTTAAACTTCTTGTGATCCTATTACTTTCAGTTTTTAAAAACGGATTTTAATTTCCACGAAAACAACTAATTATACAGAATGTTTTCTAAATCTTTTGCAAACGGGAGTATCGTCCTCTCCCCCAGGAATTTTAGCCCCAGATTTAGCTTTTGTTTTCCCCTTTTCCAGTTCCGATTGTAAATTTCTTTTATCGTAGTTTCTCAAAGCTCGATTCTGAGACTTAGTAAAATAGAAATTAAAACCATATACTGTTTCCTCCATCGTGAAACTCATATGGCAAAACTTACCAGATGAACTGAAGTCAGCTTTGGCTGAAGTCGTGAAAATCGTGAATTTCATAAAATCGAGGCCGCGTAATTCACGCCTTTTCTCCGTACTATGTGAAGGAATAGGGGCAGATCACCACTCCCTACTTCTTCATATAGATTCGCTGGCTTTCGCGTGGTGAGGTACTATCAAGAATTTTTGAATTGAAGGACGAGGTACGACAGTTTTTGGTTTTAAAAAACGAAATGCGGTACGCCAGTTTGTTGCAAGACAAATATAGGGTGGCAAAACTAGCGTACATGGCTGACATTTTTGAAAACATTAACGAATTGAATCGGAAAATGCAAGGACAAGGAGAGAATTCGGGTTACATATATGGACAAGCCAAACGGGTTCAAATCAAAAGTTCAGCTGAGGAGAGAAGTAGTTCGTGGCTCCTTGGACATGTTCAAATGGACCGTCAACATGGTATGTGAAGAAAATGTCATGGAAGAAAAGCTGCTGAATGTGGTGGCAGAGCATTTAGTCGTACTTCAGGACAAGTTTAAGCACTATTTCAAGAATAGTAATATGGAACAGTATGACTGGATTCGCGATTCATTCTCTTCTTCTACGGATGCATCAGTTAAAGACCTTTCTTGGAAGGCGCGAGAAGAATTTATGGACCTCAAGAGCGACCGTACTCTTAAACTTAAGTTGAGCGAAGTGCCTCAGGACGAATTTTGGATGCTAGTTAAAAATGAGTATCTCACTATCTCTTGTCTTGCTATTGATGTTCTGCTACCATTTTCAACTACATAACTTTGCGAACTCAACCTCTCTGCTTTCGCACTTATAAAAAACAGTAAGAGATCATCTCTAAAGAGCCTGGATCAAGAACTTCGTGTAGCTCTTTCCGGTATAGAGCCGAACATCAAACGTCTTTGAAAAAATTAGTGTCAAACGGAAGTTAGGTGCATGCTTTTAATTTCTTGCTTGCTTCTTTCTTGAAACATTATTTGATAAATTGTTTAACTTCAGTGTGCACTTTAATGACATGTTTGACAGAAATGCTTTGAAACATATGAAACATCATTTTCTGTAAATAGCTATAGTTTTGTTGTTCATTATCAACCTCAATACATTCGAAATATTTCAGCTTTCTAAATAAATGTAAATATACTACGTTTGTTGTAATTGTTTTATTCATATGAAAAAAGTCCCCCCCCCCCCATCTTTCTACCAGTGAATGACAAAAACATTTCTATATTACCATTTGCGAAATTAAGTTCAGTGTGCCCCGTTGATCTAGAAATTTCTTAAGTGTGCCGCAAAGTAAAAAAGGTTAAGAAGCACTGCTCTAAATCCAAAGTAACTTAAAACTAATGCGTATGTTCTTTGCTTGTAAAAGTGTTCCTCCGCCGGTACGCAAACAACGCTACCTGGCGGCAATTACAAGGATGGTGTTGCTATGACGATGGATATAAACAATGCAAATCAAATCATTAACTGGTCAATTTTAAAATTTAAATTTAGAAGTTAACCGTGTTTTCCGCTTTTAATTTCTATTGCTTTCGACCTCCGATAGATGGTGCTGCGAATTTACAGAATTTGTTCTAACGCGGTATCATTTTGCCCTATGTTAAAAGCTAGAACGCCATCTAATGAGTTGCTGTTTTGGTTTCTTTTATTTTTCCCGAGTACATTTCAATCCTCTAAAGATCTCAAGTTGGGGAACGTGGATCAAAGTGAAATAATATTCATAACAAACCCATATTTAGCCCCTTCAAGTGATCCCTTTGATTTCAATTAATGTAATAGATATAATCGAAGCAGCAACTATATATTCCTTTTTTTATTCCGTTCTTTCTTTGAAGCTCAATAGATGGCGCTGCTTTGCACAAAGAGTTTCATTGGTTCAATTATGAAAAATAATATTTCTGGGCCATTATTAAGTTCAACCACTGCGTTCCTTTTGAAAAACATTCTCACAATTGAATTAAGATTTTCAGATACTGGGTGCTTATTCCAAGCTCGAAATTCACCTTGCGAGATTAGTTCTGATCGCCTCACTAGATGGCGCTATAGAGAAAAAAGCGGTCTCGAAAGGAAATTCTCGCAAGTAGCGATTCCAATCGCCAAAAGAAGGGGAAAAGTGACTTTTCGGGCGCTTATTTGCGGAGCGAAATCTCGACTGCCCTAAAGTAGGTGAGATTGTGCGATTTTTGTGATACAATTTGGGAGCTAGTCTTTCTGAAAGGTATTGGCTCGAGGAAAACGAATTTGGATGTTGCCAAACTTGGAGATAGTGCAGGGGGCAAGGGGGGGATTAAAACTGCACTGGGGGGGGGGGCAAGTGGTTTTCCGTTAAATTTTTGTGATACAAAAATGGGAGTTAGTTTTTCTGAAAGGTATTGGCAAGCAGAAAACAAATTACAATGTTACGAACCTTGAACATAGTGAAGGAGAGGGAGGGGGGTTAAAACTGCGCTGGGGGAGGGGGGGCAAGTGGTTTTCCGTTAAATTTTTGTGACACAAAAATGGGAGTTAGTTTTTTTGAAAGGTATTGGTAAGCAGAAAACAAATTCGGAGGAATCGGGGGCACTCCAAATTTTCAAGATATAATGTATTTGAAATAATTAAGGGGCTAGGAATTTCCTACTCTCTCTTATTTTTTTGACCGTTCGACGGCCTGCACAAATGCGTCTAGGGCAAATTTTATGTAAAAAGCGTTTATAAATTTTATTTTTCTTTTGTACATTATCCCACTTAAAATTTAGTTTTTTCACAAAAGTACTAGTTGTTTCTGAAAATTGTATGAATTTCAAATTTACACAGAATATACAATACCTTTTTTTTTTGCGTTTTAGCGGGGGGGGGGGGGGTGACATCACAAATTACCGCCCCGGGTGTCCCCCATGCTAGGTACGCCACTGACGTAGGTAATTTTTTTTTCCTTTTTTTTTCTTTTTGTCTTCTTTTGCTATAAAATCCTCCTCCCCCCCTTTTTCCTAAATTCTTTATTTATTACCTACTGTCAATATTCAATTTCAATTGAATTCAATTTGTAAGAAAATTTATTTTCCTTTATTGAAATTTGATATTGATTAACTAATTACAAAACAGTAGAAAGGCTGGTAATTTCTGGGGAGTTGTTTCTAAAATTTGATTTTCCATTGCGCCAACATCAAAATTAGCAATATTATATAAATACTGTATTCGATTATACTGTAAGCATTTGTAAATTGGCTGCTATATAATATGATGCATTTCAAGGAAAAGCTCCTTTTTTCTTTTCTTCTTCAATTTAGGATCTTTCCTTTGGGTTGAACTTTAAAGTTCTTTATCAGCTGAAGAGAAATAATGATTGAAAAATTTATTCCTTTTACGAATATTTTTCAATATACATTTACAGAAGCAGAGTATTTATTTATTTTAAACTGCTCTTGTAACCAAGATTGCTGTTTTGACTTTTTAATCTTGAAAATAAAGATGGAATTGTGTAATCATAGGTACAAGTTGCTTGTTTTGAAAAAAAAAAAAATCTAGAAAAGTACTGTTTTGAGGATATCTTAAGATTGTGTCTTGGAAAACAATACCTAGAAAAAATGGAATTTGAAAACCGGAATATTGAAGAAGTAATACTTTTTATTTAGCATATGCTTATTTAATTATAATTTTAAAGGAGAAGAGAAAAAAAAATCTGGAACATGTCTTTGAAACTGAGATTGTTGTTATAATTGCAACTGGAGCGGGGGGAGAGTTGGTTTTCACATTACTAATCCTAATATGGAAGATTATATATCCTGTTATGTCTGCTCCCATCCCCAAAAGCTCAATTAGCACAACAAACCTTTTACATTTTGTAGGGGTGCCCCTCCCCCCGAATATCCGGAAGACTCCCCCTCCAAAAGCAAGAGCCCCCCAAATAAAAAAAATACCCCTCAAGCCCCTTTAAAAATTTCAATGGCGCAGTCAGCGCCATTCCCTAACCCCCCACCCCCTACATTTTAGTGTTTTTTTTTATTCAATTTGAATTAGCAGATTTTTTCATCAAGACTTTTGGATGCCTCTAAACCTTTCGCACTCTGCTCTTCATTAGACATGGCAACAACATAATATTCAATCCACGATTACGAACTATTTATATTTTTTCATCTGCATTTATGACGGTTAAGATTTTTTTTTAGTCTCATTATTTTTTTTAAAGTTATTATTATTATTTCGATTATAGTTTCTTGGGAAAAATATATTTCATATAAGACATTCTTGCTAATATAGATGGTGTTATATAGTAAATCAACAAAATTTACGGATAATTTTTATCAAATTTATGTATTGGCTGTTTTAACCTCTTCGATTTTTGTTTTAGACACTGTAATATTGAAATATGCAAAAAATACGACTTACTTTTTGCCATTCGACTAAGCTTTTTGCACCGGAGCCCTCTGCCATTTTTCCTTTGTGTACTATTTTTTAAAATTCTCGGCGAATTATTTTTTAAGAACATCTGGATTTGCTTCAAGAAAATCTAAAATTATTTCGGTGTGATTCTTTGTAACGTAAAACGTATTCTTTGAAGAATAGCCATTAGCGTGCCAGTCGTCAAAGTTCGCGCTTTTCCGTTCAAGAATTAAACAAAACAAAACTAGCTGCACTGAAAGAACATTGGTTGGAAGAAGTCACGTGTACCTCCTGGCCGACCAAACTAATCGAAAAAATCGGCGCCTCTTCGAGAGACAGCTGCGAGCTGTTCAGAATTCAACGTTGCGAGATTTTTTCGACAACATGGATCACGTGACGGGAAATCTCGAAGTCGAAACGTAAGTAGTTTGGAATGACCACCCTGACTCTCTGATGAACATGATAGTGGTTAACTTTTATTTCAAGTTGTTTAAAGCACAGAAATTTTGTCTAGCTGCATTTGTGGAATCGAACACTGTGCTACTGGAAAGAAATACAGCAAAAATAAAGAGGGTAACTGGTTGCTGGTTTCCAAAATTATCGAAACGAAAACAAAAGCTCTAGATTAAAAAAAAAAAAAAAAAAAAAAAAAAAAAAAAAAAAAAAAACGTCCTTCGTCAAATGAAACAGCCGAAAGCCAAAACAAACGGTGGTTGCGTGTTCAGAGTTTTAAAAGGAAAAATTATTAAGCTTTATTATTTTTGTCAGGAAGCAATGTCACGTTTGTACTTTAACGTCCGCAGATCGGAAATAGAAAACGGTTTTGAAAAAAATCAATATTTTTTAAAAGAAATTCAACATTTTCGGCCTCTTGCTATATTTTTTGACTTTTATAAATATTTTTGTGGTACATGTGGGGTTATAGAGGCAACGTTTTATCAACATGAAATTTCGAACTTCCAAAAGAAGATTTCTTTTCTATTCGGGTTAATGCACAGTGCTGATTCACAGTTTCCGACGCAAGTCGTCACGAGTTGCTGTTGTTCAAATTACATGAAACATTTTTCTACAATTGTTTTAACATAGAATTAAAAATAGGTTGTGTCACTTGAAACATTGAATTTCGTTATTTTGGCGGGGGGGGGGAGAAGGGACACCTTAATAAAAATAACCAATTTGATCCGTACTACATTTGTATGAAAATGAAAGTGCTTTCAACCTGCAATATTTAAAACTAACCACAGCGATTAATTCTAGCATCCATCTGGAAAACTGGTGTTGGTTTATTTCAAGCTACGCTAGTGTTCAGAATCAAAGGGTGAATGAAATTCTGAATGAAAATGCGTATTGCATCAGTAATACATTAGAAGTTAAAAAGCAATCTTGCAAATTATTGAGAAGACGTAAACATACTTAACTCTTACTCAGAAGAATCAGTTTCAAGAATTGAACCAAAAAATCTTAAAGACAGTGCTTTGTCTAAAACAGTGCCATCTATTGTGAGTCAAAGAAAGGACCAGATGGTAAGAGAACAAAATGCACCGATAATATATTACGAACAACCCTTACGAAATACCTGCGATGACTTTTGTGTCAAATATTGATCTTATTTATTAAAGCAATAGGATCTCTTAAAAAGGTTTGGTTTGTTTTTAAAAGTGGCGCTACCTGTGTAGCGTTAAAGATAGAATGGAATAGAAGTAGAAAAACATACATTTGTAGTACGTTGGGAGTATAAAACAACGCTTTTCACAAGAAATGAGAGGATATTTTTCATTTGGTTTTCGATTCGGCACTACATTCCACGCTGAGTGACCGACCTCGTCGGACGTGTTTTCTTCAGCTCCGATGCCTAAACATCCACCGAGGAAGATAGCGCACCGCGCCGGGGATAACAGCGTAGAGGCCCTCGTCAGGGCCGGCGGAGGAAACTCGGTCATCGAAACTGTCCCCCGGGCCGCCCGCGCTCATCAAGCTCTCTCACCGTCGTAACCGACTATTTCAATGACCTCGTCAGGGAGCGACTCTTCAGGACGGAGGTTTATTTCGGCTTCAAATTAAATTGACGATGTATTTCAAAAATACGACTACGAGTTTGACAACGTCAGAAAGACAATTAGGCACGCCGAGGACGCCGCAACGCTGGTTGGAACTTTTTATTATCTTACGTCTATATCAAAGGAAATAGAGGATATCCCACTTCCTGACTGGCCATCTTTGGAGCGACCTCCACACGAGCAAATCAAACATCTCACCAGGCAGACTAAGATCAAGTTACAGTCCCTCAACGGAGAAAGCAATGAAGACATGGAGATATCAACGGACTCTGACTCCATCCATTCAGTGCAGGCAAGCGTCCCCACCCCCAGGAACAAGTTCTCCCCTCTCACCACAAAGGACGAGGAACCTCACACGGACGGGACATCAAATCCTAGTATGGTAGCGAACCCATCTGAACCATCAGCAAGCAGGTCAGCTCCCATCAAAACCAAGACTAGGCATCTTCCCCCCATCACTGTTGCCAACCCCCCGGAACCGGTTGAGCTCCTGGACATTCTATCAAAGATGTGCGCGGGATCAATTCAAGGGAATTTATCCAGCGACAATCTCTGAATATATCCCTCCCTCTCCGACGATGTCGATTTAATCGAGGGATACCTCCAAGACCACCACCACCAGTACCACAGCAGAGTGCCGCCCAGTAAAAGACGCCTCAAAGTTGTTATTCAAGGCCTTTGGACTACCCCGCCGCTGATATTCTGCAGGATCTCAGGGCCTTTGGCTTTGATGTTTCCAAAGTACCCCAAATGAAGACTGAACCGGAAAAAAGGCCTCTTCCCCTCTTTTTAGCCGTACTCAACAAGGATGATAAAGCTGACGATGTCTTCGCTGTTACCAACATAGGATATCTCCGGATCACAGTCGAAAGACTTCGGTCCAAGGCAACTGCAGTGCAATGCTACAGCTGCCAGCGTTTTGGCCACACTGCAGCCAAATGCAACCGTGCCCCCGATGCCTCACGTGTGCTCAGGAGCACAGGTCTTTCAAATGCACTAAATAAGTCCACCCCCGCCTGCTGTGCCTTGTGCGGAGGCGCACACACCGCCAACGCTCCAGTTTGCCCGAATAGACCAAAGTTTCGACAGCCCATGCCCTAACGGACCTTCCCGTTCAAGTTGAGAATGCCTTTACTAAAAGGACTCCACGTGCAGCTCCCACGACCCCTACGGACTTCCTTCCAAGACCGGTTGCCCATCAGCAGCTCACCACTCCCGACTCAAGCCACATGATAATATTTCTCACCCAAGTCCCAGCTCAGCTCCAGGCTCAGCAGCAGCAGATTGACGCCCTAATAAGCGGTCTCGCAGCCCTAGCGAGGCCATAAGCTCCCCCCCCCCTTCTTTTTCCGCAGGTTGGCCTTATGGCCTTTTGTTCTTTCCTACAAACTCCCACGAAGTCAGGAAAATGGGGCACAGCCCCAGACATGATCAAAATTTTATGAGATGAGAGAAATGAGAGGATGAAAACATATAAGCATAACTTAGATCAATTTTGATAATGATTCCAATGAATTTCTAAAAAGTTCGAAATTTCAACAACTCCATCTACTGGAAATAAAGGCAGAATTAACTGTAAAGAGAAATTAACGGAAAAACAGCATAAACGTAATAGAAGAAAAAAATGACTGTTGAAAGCAGCTGTGAAGACGTACACACACATTACTCAAAAGTATTAATTTTGGTAATAAAATCGAAATATTTTTGATTCTGTCCACAAAAGGATTCGTAAACCGTGAATCTAAGTGCACATTAACATGCATTGAAATAACTTTAAAAACGATTTAAAATACACGAGGTGACTATTCCATTTGGATTTGGATTTAAGGTACCCCCCCCCCCCGCCCCTTTAGAAAAGAAAAGAGTTCACCGAAAGTTAGACGGAAATCCCTGCATGTTATGTTCCTTGGGAATACCTGAGGTGGAGCATCGCACCTCCCATGTCTCATCATTGGTCACATGAACATCCGAAGAGGAAATAGCGTGGTTCGTCGGCGAGTTAAGCAGTAGATGAAATAGTCATCCGTGGTGCGAAAACTTGACAAAATTTGGAGTGAGAAAGAAAATTAAGTGAAAAAGGGAAAAAAAAGGAAAAATCTTAGTCCTCGATTTGGACTAAAGTAGAAATTTTTCCTATGAGATTTTCCTGAACTTTTTATAAAAGCGAGGTCCGTCCTGAGTTTGGAAAAGACTTTCGTTAAGTTAAAAATTAGGTTGATTTCTGCAAAAATTTGCATAAAATCAGAGATTACGTTATTGGAGTTAGACTCCTTAATGTTGAGGGGGGAACGCTCAGGAGTTTTACTCCCCAGCGTAGGAAAGACCTAATTTGAGGCTAGCGCCGCTTCCACGGTTAATGGCTCGCCTGCCTTCCAGGCTTATTTTGGGTTTGGGGAAGGCCACAGAACCCTTATAAGAGGATACATGATCACACCCGCAATTAATATATTTGAGCTTCTCCTTATTGATTTTGGCCGGGACAGCGAACCTTACTAAAGCAATTTTCATTGGCAGGTGATTAAATCCATGGCAGGTGAAACACTGTATAACTCGTCGACTGGTCCGGTAGCGCTCGACGGTTAGAGCAGTATGGATGCTATAGTTCGTTAATTTTAGTATGTTGCTCACCGGACGAGAGCTGTAATTGGAATAGTGAGAGTTTAAATCCGTCCCTTTTGGTCAATTGAGGTTGGTCACTGGTCCTTTTGGTCTATATATATATATAATTTGCAAGTTCTTTCTGTTTTAATGTTAATTGCTACTATGAATTTTTTAATATTTTTCTTTGGTTTCAATTAAATTTATTGAATAACAATATAATTTTTTTTTGTTTCTTTTAGTAAGATTACTTATAATTCATACTTGTTTGTTCATTGTTTTTCTAATAAAAATACTCTGAACTTCATGTCCATCAAACTCAGCCTTTTGAACTTTTAAAAAGTTTATCTTGCATGATTTTTGTGAATTAATGAATTATTTTTAAATCAACTGATTTAAATCACTCAACCCTGCTTCATAAAAAAATAAATAAATAAAACTTTTATGCATCATTTTTTATTTACAATGTCACATTTATTTTTAACAAAACAAACAGTCTGTAAGATGATCCTCTAATTTTAATAACATGAAACAAATTTATTTGCACTATTTATTACTTCTGTATGTTGTATCCAACAAGAATACTGTGTTGCCTTTGAGTAAATTGTTTTTTTTTTTTTTTTAATTTTTCATCTAGAAAATTTTAAACTTGGATTGAGTGCGGCTGCTCTGTTTGTGCAACTATATGATGAACAAGATTTCAAAATTTTAAAAACATAAACAAAGGCGAAAAACACAATTAAAATTTTTTAGTCGACTCGAACTCAATACAATGTCCTGTATTCTGCCACTCTAATTTTCCCCCTTACTGGAACATAGAACTGTTGCGAGATTCAGTCTCTACCCTATTATACAACTCTTTGGTACAACACGAGAGAAGAAAATAACATCAGGGCACGGCGGGAATCGAGCCCACGGCCTCCGGCTTAGAAGCCACGGAGGCCCCCAGGGAAATAATTTGTTGACGACTTGTTTCTGACAAATTATACTTCTGGTTGTGAAAATTGCAACACCATGAAGGAAGCATCATAGTTGAATGAGATTTAGTACACAGTTGAGTGGTAATGGTACAAATAAAAGATTACATTTTCAAATCGAGCAAATAATAAAAATAGATAGAAATTAGTATTTTCTGTGGCCACCACGCGCAACAATGAGAGCTGCTACAAGACTCGGCATGAAGTGAACCAAAGTTTGAATATCTGCTTGCGGATGAGACTCCATATTGCTTGTATGCGCAACCAAAGTTCGTCTGTCGAAGCAACAGGACAAGGATCACGAGCGAGACGCCACACAACGAAATCTCACACATGTTCAATCGGTGACATGTCCGGGGAATGTGCGGCCCAAGGAAGAAGCTGTACCTGCTGCGAATCAAGGTAGGATTTGATAGTACTGGCGACATGTGGGCGGGCATTATTCTGCTGGAATACAGCCCCTGGCAATCCTTGCAGAATAGGAAAAGCTTGGGGCTATAATACTTCGTTTATGTTAAGCACTGTTCAAATTGCCCACAATTCGTAGCAATTGTAATCATCCATGATATGCTATGGCACCCCAGACCATAACTCCGGGTGTTCGTCCACTGTGGCGTTCGATACTGCACTCCGGAATGCGCCGTTCACCGGCATAGCGCCTGACACGAATTCGGCCATCAAGGTGCCACAAATTGAAGCGGGATTCGTCAGAAAAGACGACCTGCTGCCAATCAGCACGCCAGCTCCTATGCACATTGGCCCATTGTAGCCGCAGGCAGCGGTGGTTTTGCGTAATAGGAATCCTGTATAAAGGAATCCTTGCGTGCAGCCCACGCTGCAGCAGACGTCTCTGAATTGATGAAGCACAAAATGAAACACCTGTAGCAGTTGACTACTGTGCTGCCAATAGTCTAGAAGAAGCTGTGCGGTCCGTCAGCGTCTATTTATGTTCGGTTCGATCCGCCGTTCAGAGGGCGCTGCTCAGCATACGCATGCGCTACCGGTCTGCAATTCTAATCATTTGCATATCACGCCCTACTTTACATTTCCTACAATTTTCAGATTCACTCGCGTAAGTCCTTCGTGGTGTTGCAATTTTCACAAACAGGAGTGTATTATGATATTTTCGCACTCGGGGATTACACAAGGATGTTCGGTCTGTGTTTCTAAAAGTTGCGTTTTAAAAAGTTGATTTTGCATAAAAAAAATAATTTGCCGTTTAAATTCATCATACGAGAGCGCGAATGAGCAATGATGTGGTGTAGCACGATTTTCTCCCTACTGGTTTTGCTGATGTCACTAGTGTATCTAGAGCTTACCATTTTTTTTAAATACATATTTATAAACAATTCAAAAAATCACAACATCTGTATTCGGCAGAATAAAACATAAATATCAGAAATTCAATCCACATCGATTATTATAAAACTAAAAAAAATCGCCTGTCAAGGTGACGGGTAAAAATTGCTTCTACATTTGAAGGAAGCCATTGCCTGTTTTGGGGATATTTAGACAGTTGAAATTGAAACCCCAACTCCTTGGGATTGACTTTAAACCACGGAGTAGGAAGAAGGAGAGAAATGTCCTACGGGTTTGCTAGTGTAAAAGTGGCAACGATTGTTCACTTTTCACAGAGCGCGCTATCGGCGAACCGCTCCCGTCAATCGCAGCAGATCAATGTAAATGATGCTAAGTTTCTCATTTTTTTAGAGGCAGCTATTAAAGCAAAAACAGATACTAACTACTGGAAGTTGGTTGTAATAAGGGGACAATATAGTGGACGATGTACGGCTTCCGTACACAGGAAGTTGGCGCAGTATTTTGATGGAAAAATTCATTTTAATTTTTTATCACCAACTTGTCGAATTGGTCTGCTATTAATATTGCGCTGTGCGATGTTTTATTTATTACGAGTTGGAATTTTTCTATTCCTGTAAATAATTGACAAAATGAGAATGTATTACAATTATTTACGTAAATACATTTTTTTTTAATTAGTTGTAAATTTCGTGACATGTTTCGAGAACTAATTAAAGCGAAATAATTTTTCGCTTTGACGAACTTTAACAGATAAAAATAAATGTTAATGTTCCATTTATATAACTTCAAGCTGATATTGATTATAAAAATTTTATTCATGTATTTACTCACTACTTAGACATAATTATTATCATTGCTTTTTATTATTATTGAATTTTTTTCTCATTTTGTCAATTATTTACAGGAATAGAAAAATTCCAACTCGTAATAAGTAAAACATCGCACAGCGCAATATTAATAGCAGATGAATTCGGCAAGTTGGTGATGAAAAATAAAATTAATTTTTTCATCAAAATACTGTGCAAACTTCCTGTGAACGAAAGCCGTACATCGTCCATTATATTAGCCCCTTATTACAACCAATTTCCAGAAGTATTTTTCTTTTTTTGCTTTAATAGCTGCCTCTAAAAAAATGAGAAACTTAGCATCATTTACATTGATCTGTTGCGATTGACGGGAGCGGTTCGCCGACAGCGCCCTCTAAAAAAGTGAACAATCGTTGCCACTTCTGAATAGGAAAGATTTATCTCCTCCCATTGAACTATAAGAAAGGTGGAATGACTGCTGAGGGAGAAAACGCGGTCCGAAAAAGGCTCTCATTCCTCCTCACCGTTTGACAGGGGTCTAGTCGGCAAGACAATCTGGTTAGGGGAATCTGCTTTGCTCAAGTAATGAGGAGTTTATTAATATGGAACACAACTGTACAGTATTTAAAATAATACTAGCTTCGTCGCCCGGCTTTGCACGGTCCACCTTGAAAATAAAAGTTATGTCAAGTGACACGAGTTCAACACTCAGGCTTGAACCAAAAAAAAAAAAGTCAGTGAAATTTTGCGGCAGATTGCGGAAAAAACCTCAAAAAGTAAACATTTTAAATCCCGATTACAGGAAAAGTCTCAAAACAAATACAAGAGTTTTACTTGTTCATATTCGAGAAAAAAAATTGCAACAGATCTTTGATCATTTCAATGATTTTCTTCACGCTATAAATTTTAATAAAAGTATTGTTGCGGAAAGTGGAGATGAAGCACTGAATAATAATTTGCGTGCAGGAAAGCCTTCGAAAAATAGGGATTTTATGTCGAAATCTAAGTGTCATAATTAATAGTTTTTAATTGATATCTCCGCTAATTATTATCGGAGGATTATGTTAAACAGCCAATCATGAAGACGGAAAGATTACGAATCCATCGATACCTGCTTCGATGGTCAGTTCACTGTCGTTCAGGAGAAAAAGCTTTTGACACACATAGATACATAACTCTCTAAACGCTCAGTTTTTAATTATATAAGATCCCTCTTAGGTTCGCAAAAAAAAAAAAAAATGCATCTTGATTTCATAACAAACTATTTGTTTAATGAACCGATTTACGCCGTTTTTTCCTTTCGAATCATTATTTAATCACCTTAAATAAACAATGAAAAGGGAGGAACATTAATAAAGTTTTCATTTTTATGTTTTAAGAAGATATTTCAGTACATAATTATAAAATAAGTTTGTTAAGAAAAAAAAAAACGGATTGAAAAATTCAGAATCCTTGAAAGAATCTACAGAAAATATTACCGAAAGAGTTTTGTAAAACTGATTAAATTATTACAATGCAAGTTATTTATAGTGTCAAAAAGTTTGCATTCTGTTTGGCTTGACAAATAAACTTAAAAAATAATTTCGCGTTTTAACAAAAATGAAGTATTTTATTTCTTTTTAGTAAGTCACTTTAAAAATATGTTTCAATATAGTTCAAAAAAGAATATTAAAAAGTTTATACAAAGCCCTCTTAATTTTAATCCTAAAAGGTGCGATCTTTTAAAATTTTTAAATACATTTAGAATGGGTAAATGATGTTTTATGCATTTTATGCACTGTTGTCAAAAATTTTTTTAAAGGTGTAACACACTCTGTAATTGTGATATTGAACTTTTATGCTTTAACAACAAGCGAAAAAGATAATGAATTGTGGTACTCACAATAAAAAAATTTTAAAACCATCTATCACAGCGTATCACCGAGGACAAAATTAGCGAATGTATGTTTCCACAAAATTAATTTTTCATATACAAGATAGAAATTACAAAAAATTATTCGACATTCAAAAGATTTCACTTAAAATTTCACAAAATTTTTTTATTAAACTTGACACTAAATCAGGACTCTATAGAGTGAAGATATATCAGAGAAATCAGGATAATCATACATTAGGGATGCGCCGATTAATCGGCCAATTTGGCGACTATTTATAACGGTCAAGTACTGCCAATTAATCGGCGAAAAAAATATTCTTCAAAATGATTTTTTTAAACATACCTTCAACAAGAAACTATGATAAAATCATTTGTTAACAAAAAAAAAAAAAAATGTAATTTTCTGCATACGGTACGACGTTACTATAACATGTAAACATGTAGAATGAAATTGAAAAAAAAAAATAATAATTTACAAATTTCGTAAAAATGAATGAAATGCTAAAGGATCATGTTCTAAGTTTATGTTACGGGGGGGGGGATAGCCTCACCCCAGCTTTTGATTACACTTTTTTTTTTATTTTGCAGTTTTTTTTATTCCTTCTAACTTTACATGTGATTACATCACACATTATACAACTTACTCTTTGCTTTAATTTGATTGAACAAAACATTATTAATTATTAAATATCGTTTTATTCAAAGTTACACACTTATATGCAATGATATGCAATGATGCAACATTTTTCATGCGTCAGTAATTTTCTCCATCTTTCATAGTAAGGGAATGTGGGGCAAAGTGAAATAGTTAAGATGCCTTAAGAGCTGTTTTTATAATGAACATATTGAATGTTTGTTCTCAAAATTAAGGTTCATAAAGAAAGAACAATATACTGTCAGTCCCGCTTAACGGGTAACGGATAAACGAATACCCCGCTTATACGAATAAAACCTCCCGGAACCGAATATTTCCCCATAGATGCAATGTAATAGATCCCCGCTTTTTCTAGTAATTTCCCCGTATAATTGAATAATATTAATCAGCTTACGCAAATATTTTTGCTGGGAACATTTTTGAATCAATTAGAAAAAGTTGAGTAAGAACAATTATTGACGTTAAAATATAAAGTAATATTTATTGCTGACAACGGACGAAAAAAACATTTATATTCCATCAAAACGTTTCCACTCTTCTATCAAAATTCTTTTGATTTTGTCATTACAAAAAAATAATAACAATAATAATGCAGTAGATAATTAAGTTAAATGACACAAATAAATATACACATTTTAGACGATGATAAATTGATAAATATCAAATATAAGATACGGTAAACGGGGAGGGGGAAAAAGGAGCCAGAAAAGTGTTTCCAAAAGACCTTGAGCAAGCAATGCCCTATTATGGAAATTTTCAAAAAATAATGTACTGAAAAAAGGTGCTAAAGCAAAGATTTCATAACTCATGTTGTAAGTTACTTTTTACAGTTTTCATACTTACTTGTCTAATCATTAAACCTTGATTTTTACTTAGCTTATTTCAAAAACTCGATTGCAATAATATTAATTATTTCCTTTGTATGGCTATTGATTTATTATTATTACATTTTAAGACAAATAAATGTTGTCAATTTATAAATGTAAAGAAAATATCCCCGCTTAATCAAATATTTTTTGGAACCGGTGATATTCGATTAAGCGGGGCAGACAGTATTTTATAATAAAATTTTTCTATTGAAACTTAATTTTGTTATTTTTGGCTTAGTTATAAACTAATTCGGATGAAATAAGCAAACGTTTTGAATGGCTCCTATACGAGAGACGCTATGTTTTGCCGTCTAGACTGCTGTCACCTCTCAAGTACCCTCAAGAACCTGTTTCAAAACTAGACCACGTCTTTAACAAAGGGGGAATCGGCAGCAGTCACTCCACCTTACTTATAGTTCAATGTCTCCTCCCTTCTACCTCCCTGATCCCCTCTATTGTTTGAGTTCAGTGCGACGCATGCGCCGTAACGAACGTTGTTTAGTCGGTCCAGACAGTCTAACTTAAAAGGCTCGGTTAATTTTGCAACGGTCTACTAGTGCGTCACAGGCATTGAGTTCTAAAACCTCTATGATCACAGGTTCTTTTGGATACCGATATCATCGGAATGAAAAGAGCAGGAGAATGGAAAGTCCATACTGAGCATGCGCACGTGTATTGTGTCAGCGCTTTTCATAGGAAATGCAGTCTTGCTGATCCTAACTTTTATAACAAGGTGTAGGAAGAAATGACCACTGCTCATCATACGTGTGACAACAGAAAAATTGCTTCATGAAAACTACCGCATTTCATTTGGCAATATGTATAAAACCAGAGATCTAAAACTTTCAAAAAGTTTGAGGCGATGTCGATGGACCTGTGCTTTTCGTTCTTTTTTTCTGCAAAAAGTAGATTTTTTTTTCCAATTTTGTGTACCTGTCACGTTATATCTCAGAAAACATAAAAAATGTTAAAAATCTGGAGTTGTATGCATTCTATCAAATGTTTTTCTTTGCTACAAAAATAAACAAAAAGCTGTTGCTGTTGAAAAATGGCCAGTAGCTTTCTTTGTTCAAAACAACATTAATTATCTGAATGAGTCAAAACTTCAATCAACTATTGAATTTGATAAAGATGTAATTTTTTGAATTGGTAAATCAATTTTATTTACAGGAATTTAACTTTTATTTTGTTGAATTTCATTTATTTTGCTTTGGTACAATGTAAGATTTTAATAAGAAATTCGTTTTTTTTAAAGAACTAAAATTGTTACATGCGTTGAAAAAAAATGTTTGTGTAATATGTATTCATTTAATGTTTGTGTAGCACACATACATAAAATGAAAATGTGTCAAAATTTTTACTTAAACTGTTCCACTTAATACTGATTCAGTTCTGTGCATACGTTCATAATGTAAATGCAGAAAGTCGTAAATAAAACTCTACTGTGGTGCAGAGCAATTAAATTGTCTTACTGCTTGCATTACCACAGGTAGTGTTTTCATTTGGGCTACTAAAAATTATAAAAACTTTAAAACAAGTTTGGAAGATAAGTACTGTTATCAGTTTCTGAGTACACAATTGTGAGCTAAAAATTTCCCAAATTTTTCGAGAGAAAACTATTCTTTCAAGAAAGAAATGACGAAAAATCCCCCCTCCCCTAAATGTTCTGGTTTTTCCCAACCATTCCCATCTCTGCTTGAAACAAATTGCGGGCGGGGGACGGGTGAATGCTGATGACAAAATAAATTTTTTTTTAAATTCTCCTTCGTTGCCCTCCTTGGTTTCAAACAATCCAATGATGCGAATCGAGATATTGAAGCAATACTAGCAAGTGTACTAGCAAGTGTTTCCCAATGATATAATGTCATTCATTTTATTTTTTTTCTTTTGAGATCTGTAACTCAGGTTTCGCTTAGAAAAATTTTATTTTGAAAATTGAGCGATCTATGTGCGCGAGAAAGTACAGCTCAATACTCCCGTAGAAACTATTATTCTTACAATTGATACGCATTTTGGAAAAGTCTGGGAGCCACTGGGCCCAAATATCAAGGGTTTTTACATCACTTTTTACATCAACTTATTATAGTGAGCGCCTTCATATACTGAAAACATTCCAAGGCAGTATGTAATACCATTGTAAACCTTAAAAGCACTCTTGAAAGGTTGCCTACAAAAAGCAAAAGCGATTACGTAATGAAAAGTTTAAACATTATATTTATAGATGGCAGCACATGCCGCGAAGAACAGTAAATCGTTCCTTACACCTTTTAAAGCTACATTTTTTTGTCAAAATTTCATTTCTCTTCCCTTCTTAGGTTGTTTTTTGTTTGAATACGCGTTTCCGTTTTAAAGTTCAAAAGTATGTTTTGTTAACAACACTCGATGAAACTAAATTATTTCTTTTAGTGCAATTTAATGCTTTTTGCGTAAATAATGCATATAAAAATTATAATTTTTTCATGATTTCTTTTTATTCACACATTTTGTGAGGTTCTAAACGCATTTTTTTTTTTTCCATATTTGAAAACTAAATGTTGAATAATAGTGAAATAAATTTTAAACATTTTTAGCGATCATCAATATTTTCTTTTGCTGTATTATAAATGAAGAAAACCGTTTTCGAAACGTCAGATTTTTTGCAAAAATTTTTTTTTAATAATCGGGACCCATTAGGGAGTTCTATGCCCGAATATGCCGAAGTGAATTTTTTTTTTTTTTTTTTTTTTTGTTTACATTGATGGCTGAACTTCCCAACCGTTGTTCACGAATTCTTTGCAGTCGGCGAGATTTGGCGCTAATCGCTCCTTGACTTGTACTCGATTGTTTCACTTTGCGAAACCGGTACTTAGCCGGTTCGATAACTTTTCAAAACACCTTCCGTTGCGTAAAGATTAGATTTCTGTCTTTTTTTTTTTTTAAATATTACGAAAATTTATATACTTATACATAGGGTTACAATGAAGGAGTATACTTTTGCAAGACTGTCTTAAATGAACTCATTTGGATTGATTTTCATTATAAATTTGTTAGATTAAAACAATTTAGTTTTATTTTTATAATTATTTAAAACCGTATCTGTATTTGATATTAGAATTGGGCATTTCTTCCAGTATTGTTAATATGTTTTACATGATTCCTTCGCATACTATTTTGGAGTAACTTTCAAAATATTGTATCAGTATCCTTTTCGTAGGATATTTAGTGTAAATAAAAATTACCGCTCTAAGAAACAAATAAACCAACTTTAAAGCAATGAAAGGAAAGAAAAAAAAAATAAATAACGCTAGAAAAAGAAAAGTTTTAAAACCTGATTGCAATCCTTGAAAGTGAAAACTTGAACTTGTCAGAAACAAATTCATCACGCCTTCCCGCCTCCCCCAGAGAAAACATGCCGAAACTAAACTTATATATATATATATATATATATATATATATATATATATATATATATATATATATATATATATATATATATATATATATAAATATATATATATATATATATATATATATAAATATATATATATATTATATATATATATATATATATATATATATATTTATATATATAAGAATTTTTTTTTTTTTTGAAAACTGAGAAAAGAAGGGGGAGGGGTTGGCTCTATTTCTACAAAGCTTTTTTTTATTTATTAAAACAACAAAAAAGAAACAAAGAAATTAAAAGAAATGCAGAATACAATTTGCAGAGTTTATTACAGTTATGAAAAATAAAATAAATTAATTCATGGAACTTAATTGTGAACTATAAGAGAGAGCTACGTTTCGTGTCTTGGGAAATGTTAAGAAAGATAACCAAACTTTTTTTTTTTTTCCCCAAATGATTTTTTTTTTTTTTTTTTTTTTTTTTTTGTATTTTCTGATATTAATACAATGGTCAATCAATTGCAAGATGTCGATTGCACAATGAAAAAAAAAATACCGATATCATCGAAAAGGAAAGTCTATACTGAGCATACGCACGGGCATTGTGTCAGCGCTTTTCATAAGAAATGCAGTCTTGCTGATTTCAGCGATGGCAATGGACCTGATCTTTTCGGTTTTTTTCTGCAAAAAGTTTTTTTTTTTTTTTTTTTTCCAAATTTGTTTATATGTCACGTTATATCTCAAAAAATATGAAAAAAATGTTAAAAATCTGGAGATGTATGCATTCTATGTTATTTTTTTTCTTTTCTACGAAAATATACAAAAAGCTGCTGCGGTTGAAAAATGGCCAGTAGCTTTCTTTGTTCAAAACAACATTAATTATCTGAATGAGTCTAAACTTCAATCAGCTATTGAATTTGATAAAGATATAATTATTAGAATTGTTAAATCAATTTTTTTACAGAAATTTAACTTTTCTTTTCTTGAATTTTCATTTATTTTTGCTTTGGTACAGTGTGAGATTAAAAAAAAAAAAATTCGTCTTTTTTTAAAAAACAAAAATTGTTACACGCGTTGAAAAAATATGTTTGTGTAATATATGTTTATTCAATGTGTATGTAGCACACACACATGAAATGAAAATGTATAAAATTTTTTGCTTAAACTTTTCCACTTAATACTGATTCAGTTCTGTGCATACATTTATAGGGTAAATGCAGAAAGTCGTAAATAAAACTCTGCAGTGGTGCAGAGCAATTAAATTTCACAATTTAATTGCTGCTTGCATTACCACAGGTAGTGTTTTCATTTGGGCTACTGAAAATTATAAAAACGTTCAAACAAGTTTGGAAGATAAGTACTGTTATCAGTTTCTAATTACACAATTGTGTGCTAAAAATTTCCAAAATTTTTATTGAATGATGATGCTTACAGCGCCATCTGTTGAAAAAATTTTAACTATTTATTTTCTTCTGCCATCAAGTTTCCCCCTTCTTCGATAATATTCTGTTGAAGTTTGACGTCATTCTGACCAGTGGTTTTATTTTTATAGCGTTTTGAAAGTTTAACTTTAATTATAATCACCCTGTATTTTGTAGGTAAAAATAAAACAAAAACCATTTTGAATGTACAATGTGTACCTCAGGATACAGCTATACTAACGTGCACGTCACAGTATTGCTGCCTTGCAGGAGAACGAAAAAACGTTTGTCTGATGCATACAAAGGATGGTTTTCGCGTTCTTTTACGCTGGTTAATAAGCATATAAAGGATTTTCATTTCCATGGAATTACATTGTGATGACTCGATGGTACTCACCCCCTAGTCCGACTAGTGTCTGAAAATACGACAGGAATATTAGTAAAGAACCCGGTTAGGTTCTTCCTTGAAGATCTGCGATGTAACTTTAAGTATGCAACATGTGATGCTTCCGATTCATTTTGTGTTTGAGATTTTCAATTCCCTGGATTTTAGAAGAATGTCCCCCCTAAACGGAAACAATGGGTGTTACACTGTCAAAATCTGAAAAACATTGGGTAATGGGAGTGTACTAAAATCATTGGGTGCCCGTAACAAATGACTTTTTCGGGTTCCCTCCTTATTGTTTTACCCCAAAGTTTGTATATTTTCTTCACTCATTTAAAAAATCTCGGGCTCTTTTAAGGCCCGAGTAGGGGCCAACAGGCATCCCTCCATCCCCCCGGGGCGCACTCAATGATTGGGGTGCCATTTCCATAATGTGTCCCGTCATGGGGGAAAACGGTGCACACATTTGGATTCAGGGGGAATTTTTTTTTTAAATTTAGCAAATATTGTGCCAGAATCATTTTGAATGGACTTTTGTAACGCGCAAGGAAAGATATTTTCTGACAACTTTATTCTTCCTACTACCTGCAACAGATTACTTGCCATACCTTACACCTGAAATCTGGTGCAATGTTACTAGAGAGAGAAAAGTTTCATCCCCTCTATTGGTTGAGTTCAGAGCGACGCACGTGCCGTAACGGACGTTGTTTAGACGGTCCATACAGTCTAACATAAACGTCTCGGTTAATTTTGCAACGGTTTACCTGCGTGTCAAAGGCATTGAGTTCAAAAACCTCTATGATCACAGGTACTTTTAAATACCGATATCATCGGAATGAAAAGAGCAAGAGAATGGATAGTCCATACTGTGCATGCGCACGTGCAATGTGTCAGCGCTTTTCATAGGAAATGCAGTCCTGCTGATCTCAACTTTTATAACAATGTGTATGAAGAAATGACAACTGCTCATCATACGTGTGACAATAGAAAAACTGCTTCATGAAAACTACCGCATTTCATTTGGCAGTGTGTGTTAAAACCAGAGATCTAAAATTTTCAGAAATTTTGAAGCGATGGCGATGGACCTGTTCTGTTCATTCTTTTTTTCTGAAAACATTGAATTAAAGATTTATTAATTTTTTTTTCACAAATTTGTATATATGTCATGTTATATCTGAGAAAATTTAAAAAAAATGTTAAAAATCGGGTGATGTATGCATTCTATGTTATTTTTTTCTTTTCTACAAAAATATACAAAAAGCTGTTGCTGTTGAAAAATGGCCAGTAGCTTTCTTTGTTCAAAACAACATTAATTATCTGAATGAGTCTAAACTTCAATCAGCTATTGAATTTGATAAAGATGTAAATTTTAGAATTGTTAAATCAATTTTTTTACAGAAATTTAACTTTTATTTTGTTGAATTTTCATTTATTTTTGCTTTGGTACAGTGTGAGATATTAATAAGAAATTAGTTTTTTTTATGGAACAAAAATTGCTGCATGCGTTGAAAAAAATATGTTTGTGTAATATGCATTCATTTAATATTTGTGTAGCACACATACATGAAATGAAAATGTATTAAAATTTTTACTTAAACTGTTCCACTTAATACTGATTCAGTTCTGTCCATGCATTTATAGGGTAAATGCAGAAAGTCGTAAATAAAACTCTGCAGTGGTGCAGAGCAATTAAATTGTCTTACTGCTTGCATTACCACAGGTAGTGTTTTCATTTAGGCTACTGAAAATTATAAAAACGTTAAAACAAGTTTGGAAGATAAGTACTGTTATCAGTTTCTGAATACACAATTGTGTGCTAAAAATTTCCAAAATTTTTCGAGTGAAAACATATATTCCTTCAAAAAAGAAGTGACGAAAAATCCCCCCCCCCCTCCTCCCGTAAATTTTTTGCGTTTTCCCAACCATTCTCATCTCTGCTTGAAAAGAATTGCGGGAGAGGGGGGAGGGAGTGTTGTTGATAAAATAAAATGGTTTTGAAAATCTCCTTCGCTGCTCTCCTTAGTTTCAAACATTTCAATGATGTGAATCGAGATATTGAACTAATGACGCGAACTGGGAAGTTTTTCCCAGTGATGTAACGTTGAATTTTTCCTTTTCTTTTCTTTTTTGAGGTCTCTAACAAAGGTTTTGCTTTGAAAAATTTATTGTTGAATATTGAGCAATCTAAGTACGCGAGCAAGGTCAGCTCAAGAATGCCGTAAGAAAATTTTACTCATCCAATTGCTGCGCATTCTGGAAAAGTTTGGAAGCAACTGGGCCAAAAAATTCAGCAAGGAGTACTCTTTACATAATTATATCATAGTGTGTGTTTTCAAATACAGTGGACGAGTGAACTCTCTGTTTAACGACTTTCAAGGGACCACAAAAAATCGGTCTTAAGTAGAATGCGTCCTTAAATAGAATGCTTTTAAAAGTACAGTGGAGCATTCGGAACCGTGAAAAGCCGTCTTTAAACAGAGGGAATCGTTAAATAGAGCGTCGTTACACAGAGAGCCAACTGTACTAAGAAACATTACAAGGCAGTATGACATTAAACCTTAAAAGCACTGTTGACAACCTGCCTTGCCTACAAAAAAAGAATGCGTTATCTCGATGAAAGTTTTACTTCATTAAAAGTTTAAAGGTTCGATTCATAGATGGCAGCACATGTCATATTTAATATGCATCAAGCCTGAAATGAAATTTAAGAGAAAGTAATCCTTCCTTAAAACTTTTTATCGATATTTTTCTCATATTTTAATTTTTCTTTCCTTCGTTTTTATATGTTGGTAGTTTTTTGTTTAATAGTGCATTGCAGAGTTCGAAAGGTACGTTTCGTAAATAACATTTCTTATCCTAAGTACACATGTAAAACTAATGAATTGTTTAGGACTTTTCGAAAAGTTCTATTTATATTTATTTCATATTTGAAAGCTAAATTTCGAATAATAGTACAAGAATTTTTAAATATTTTTAGCCACCGGTAATATTCTTTTTAGCTGTTTTATATATTAAAAAATCTTTCCTGACTATGTGTAGTTGTTAGTACAAATCGGTTATAATCCAGAATTGAAAGGGAGTTTTTATAAAAGAACATCCCTGTAGTGCACGTTGAAACTCAATCGTTAACTGTTCGCGCATGCTTCGGACAGTAGGGTTACTTTGGGATAGAAGTTCGAGTTATTATCCAGGGTAAAAAGACTACTGTCCTGGCGCGAAGCTTTCTGCCAATCCGTATGCGTATTGATTTAGTTCAATTAAACATAGTTCATATTTGTTCATCTCGGCCTTGTGAACTAGTTCAAATGAAGATCTTGATTGCTTTTGCCAAAATGAACTATTAATTGCTTTTAGGAAAATTCTAGTAATAGACTTTTCACAGGAGCAGCGCAGCCAGATACAAAGTTTTTCCGTCCAGTTGGGCTGCGTTGGTTGTTAAAGTCTACGGTGGATAAATTTTGAAAATTGCGTGTCAGCAGAAATTTGGGCTGATTGAATTTCCACGTAATTCATCACTTATTCAGTAAGGTTTTTTTTTTTTTTTTTGGTGGTGGGGGGGGGAGGAACT
Source organism: Uloborus diversus (assembly GCF_026930045.1). Classification (NCBI taxonomy): domain Eukaryota; kingdom Metazoa; phylum Arthropoda; class Arachnida; order Araneae; family Uloboridae; genus Uloborus; species Uloborus diversus. The sequence goes on from NC_072739.1 coordinate 14,082,475, forward strand.
TGTACATTGGGAGGATCAATATTTGCAGTACTATGAGACCAATGACTAAATCATCAAACAAGCATTCAAGTAGTGTCATACAATGAAAAGTCAGAAAGTTCCCTTAAGCTCTCCTTTAGATGCAGTGCGAGGGAGCTTACGTCTTTAATATTTCCAACGGCCCAAGAAATTGAAAACAAAAAAAAGCAAAAAAATTAGCACAAAGATTTATAAACGTTACAAATATATACTTGTGGCCTCTGGGGAGGTGCCCTACACAGTTGCAGGTGTTATCTCTGCGAGAGTTACCGACGTACATTGAAAATGTTTCATTAGTTTAAAAACATTACTTTTAAGGAAAATCACTGAAGTTATCGAACAAATAAAAAATATAATAATAAAAATTTATTCCAAAAAGATTTTATTTAAGTTTTGATGTAAAAAGCAATTAACTTTCATTTTGTAAGGTATTTCTCGTTCCATTCAAAAAGCCACAGGTTCTATTCCCGCATGATAAAAAATAGTAAGAATTCAACTTTATGTAACAGAAATAAATAAAATTGACGCGACGTTAAAAAACTAGAAAAATTAATCTAAAAAAATTGACTTTATCACTCCAAAAAAATCTCCGAGTAACGTCCTCTGAAATATTTTGTAGGTAAAAATAAAACAAAAAAATATTTTGAATGTACAATCTGTACCTCAGGATACAGCCAGACTAACGTGCACGTCACAGTATTGCTGAAATGCAGGAGAACGAAAGAACTTTTGTCTGATGCATACAAAGGGTGGTTTTCGCGTTCTTTTATGCTGGTAAATAAGCTTATGAAGGATTTTCATTTCCGAGGAATCACATTGTGAAGACTCGATGCTACTCACCCCCTAGTCCGACTAGTGTCTCAGAATATGACTGAAAAATTAATAAAGAACACGGGTAGGTTCTTCATTGAAGATCTGCGATGTAACTTTGAGTATGCAACATGTGATGCTTCCGATTTTTATTTTGTGTTTGAGATTTTTACCTCCCTGGACTTCAGAAGAATGTCCCCTCTAAACGAAAACGATGGGTGTGACACTGTCAAAATCTGAAGAACATTGGGGGCATGGGCGTGTACTAAAATCATAGGGTGCCCGTAACAAATGACTTTTTCCGGTTTCCTCCTTATTGTTTTACCCCATTGTTTGTATATTTTCTTTACTCATGTAAAAAATCACGGGCTCTTTTCAGGCTTGAGTAGGGGCCAACAGGCGTCCCTCTCTCCCCTCGGGACGCGCTCCCTGATTGGGATACCATTTCCAAAATGTGTCCCATTGCTGGGGGAAAACGATGGACACATTTGGATTCAGGGGGAATTTTTCATAAGATTTAGTAAATATGGTGCCAGAATCATTTTGAATGGACTTTTTTAACGCGCATCGAAAGATTTTTTCTGACTACTTTATTCTTCCTACTACATGCAACACATTACTTGCGATACTTTACACCTGAAATCTGGTGTCCCTCTATTGGTTGAGTTTAGTGCGACGCATGTGTCGTAACGGACGTTGTTTAAACGGTCCAGACAGTCTAACTTAAAAGGCTCGGTTAATTTTGCAACGGTCTACTGGCGCGTCACAGATATTGAGTTCTAAAACCTGCTAAAACCTCAATGATCACAGTTACTTTTGGATAATGATATCATCGGAATGAAAAGAGCAAGGGAATGGAAAGTTCATACTGAGCATGCCCACGTGCAATGTGTCAGCGCTTTTCATAGGAAATGCAGTCTTTCTGATCCCAACTTTTATAACAATGTGTAGGAAGAAATGACAACTGCTCATCGTACGTGTGACAATAGAAAAACTGCTTCATGAAAACTACCGCATTTCATTTGGCAATATGTGTTAAAACCAGAGATCTAAAATTTTCAGAAAGTTTGAGGTGATCTCGATGGACCTGTTCTTTTCGTTCTTTTTTTCTGCAGAAAGTAGATTAAATATTTTTTTTTTTAATTTTGTATATATGTCACGTTATATCTCAGAAAACATAAAAAATGTTAAAATCTGGAGATGTATGCATTCTATCTTATGTTTTTCTTTTCTACAAAAATATACAAAAAGCTTTTGCTGTTAAAAAATGGATAGTAACTTTCTTTGTTAAAAACAACATTAATTATCTGAATGAGTCTAAACTTCAATCAGCTATTGAATTTGATAAAGATGTAAATTTTAGAATTGTTAGATCAATTTTTTTACAGGAATTTAACTTTTATTTTATTATATTTTCATTTATTTTGCATTGGGACAATGTAAGATTTTAATAAGAAATTCTTTTTTTTTAAAGAACAAAATTTGTTACATGCGTTGAAAAAAAAATATGTTTGTGTAATATGTGTTCATTCAATGTGTGTGTAGCACACACACATAAAATGAAAATGTATAAAAAATTTTACATGCACTGTTCCACTTAATACTGATTCTGTTCTGTGCATACATTAATAGGGTAAATGCAGAAAGTCTCAAATAATACTCTACTGTGAAGAAGAGCAATAAAATTGTCTTACTGCTTATTTTACCATAGGTAGTGTTTTCATTTGGGCTACTGAAAATTAGAAAAATGTTAAAACAACTTTGAAAGATAAGTATTGTTATAAGTTTCTGAAAACACAATTGTGTGTTAAAAATTTTCAAAATTTTTCGAGTTAAAGCATCTTTCAAGAAAGAAATGACGAAAAATCGCCCTCCCCTAAATTTTCTGGTTTTTCCCAACCATTCCTATATCTGCTTGAAACAAATTGCGGGGGAGGGGGGAGTGTTGATGATAAAATAAAATGGTTTTAAAATTATCCTTCGTTGCCCTCCTTGGTTTCAAACAATTCAATGATGTGAATCGAGATATTGAAGCAATACTAACAAGTGTACAAGCAAGGGTTTCCTGATGATATAATGTTATTTTTTTCTTTTGTTTTTCTTTTGAGATCACTAACTCAATTTTCGGTTTGAAGGTTTTTTATATTAGGTTAATCTTGAAGGTTTTTTTTCATCACTTTTTACGTCAACATAGTGTTCAAACACTGAAAACTTTCCAACGCAGTATGTAATGCCATTGCGTTAAATAGAGCGTCGTTACACAGACAGCCAACTGTACTGGGAAACATTACAAGGCAGTATGTCATTAAACCTTAAAAGCACTCTTAAAAGGCTGCCTACTAAAAACAAAAGCGATGTCTCCTTTGCCCATTAAAAGTTTAAACATTATATTCATAGATGGCAGCACATGCCAAGTTAGAAATGTATTATTATAAACGGAAATGAAATCTATAATGAAATCTATTAAGAATTGTAAATCGTTCTTTATAACTTTTAAGCTACATTTTTGTCAAACTTTCTTTTCTCTTTCCTCCTTAGGTTGTTTTTTGTTTGAATACGCTTTTTCGTTGTAAAGTTCAAAAGTTATGTTATGTAAACCGAAGTAATGCATATAAAACTAATGATTTTTTCATGATTTTGTTGTATTCACACATTTTGCTAGGTTGAAAACAGATTTTTTTCCATATTTGAAAACTAAATGTTGAATAATAGTGAATGAAATTTTAAACATTTTTAGCCATCGTTAATATTTTCTTTACCTGTTTTATAAATTAAGAAAACCTTATTCTACTGTAATTATATGTATAAGTTATTGCAATAAATGGGGAACCATTTGGGAGCTCCGTGCTAGAACTTCCCGAAGAGGTTAAATTTACTGTATAGATTATTGAAGATAGAACTGTTCAGCCATTATTCACAAATTATTTGAATAGTTATGGGACGGTGCCCGACGATAAATCGCGTGCGAGATTTAGCGCAGAATTACTCACTCTTCTCAAAACACCGTCCTTTGCATAAAGATTTAATTTCTGTTTTTATTTTTGAAATATTACGAAAATTTAAATACTTATACATAGGCTTATAATGAATGATTATACTTTTGTAAGAGTGTCTTAAATGAACTCATTTAGAATGATTTTCATTTTAAACTTTGTTAGCTTAAAACAATTTTGTTTTATTTTCATAATTATTTAAAATCGTATCTGTATTTATAATTAGAATTGAGCATTTCTTAAAGTATTGTTAATACACTCTATAACAAAAAAAAAAAAAAAGAAATCTACGAAACCAAGAAGGAGTGATCCGATTGAGACGAATATTGGTGGCTAAGAAGACAATGCACAGAATAGTAAATGATTAAATTCTCAGAAAAATTAAATAATTTATGTCAGAGTTAGAGTAACAAGTTCAATAAGGTATTGTCCCGCCTCTAGCCTGGATACAAATTGAAGCACGGCGTGGCAAACACCGATAAAGCTCCCGGAAGGTGTCCTGCTGTATTTCCAGCCAAACTCGCTCCAATTGTCGGACGAAGTTATCAACTTCCCTGCCAGATGCAATCGCCAACGCCATCCCATCATATCCCAGACATGCTCGATGGAAGAGAGATGTTGCGATCTGTCAGGCCACGGAAGAGTTTGACAAGCTTACAGACAGTTCATGGCAACACGGGTAGTATGTGTTCTGTCGTTTTCCTGCTGAAAACCAGCCGAGGGTACTGCAAAAGAAACAGCAGCGAAACAGGTTTCAGGATGTCGTTGACTTACCACTGTGCAGTAAGTGTACCGCTAATTACGACAAAAGGGGTTCAGTTATCAAGGGAAATGGCACTCCAGACCATAATGCCTTGTTGAGGGCCAGTGTGGCGTGCAAAAGTGAAACCAGGATCCCGCCTCTGCCTTAGTGTCTCCAAACACGTCTTCGATGATCAACATGATACAGTTGGAAGCGGGATTCGTCGCTAAAGACTATACGTCCCTCGTCGGCACCATTCCAAACTGATCGAGCCATGCACCACTGTAATTCGTTCGGCAGTGTGTGGGCGTCAGTGGCAGGTGGCGTAACGGTCGGCGCGAGAGTAGATTTCGTTGTCCCAACCGTCTGTAAATAGTCATGATGGACACTGGTGTTTGGGTTGAATGTCTGATGGCTCATAGAGATGAAGAAAGCGCTGTGACAGCTGATCGGACAATCACTCTGTTTTCACGATCTGTTGTGACCCTGGGTCGACCGCTACCATCTTGACGCTGAATTCTGCCATTTTCCACCCATCCTTGGCAGCATCTTCGAATCGCCGCATCACTTCGACTCAAATGACGAGCGATTCTCCGATTTGACCAACCGGCCACTTTCAGTCCAATGATTCGACTTCTTTTAAACTCCGACAGTTGCTCCTAATGAGCACGAACTACGCAGCGAGGCATTTTTAAGTTGCTGAAAGTTAATCTTAATTGCAATCAAACGAAAGTTGTAACAACTGTAGAAGAACTGTTGTTTATACACATGCTGGATACGCAGTTTCGATGCGCTGGAGATCAAACTATTCATTCACTGCTCACCAAATTTTAATCATTTGCATATCTGATCAAAACATTCATGTAAACAAAATTTCAAAGCAATCGGATGTTTGCTTCTTGGTGCGTCGATTTTTTTTGTTATGGAGAATATGTTTTTACATGATTCCTTCATATGCTATTATGAAGTAACTTTCAAAATATTGTATCAGTATCCTTTTCGTAGGATATTTAGTGTAAATAAAAATTACAACTCTAAGAAACAAATTAATTAACTTTAAAGAATTAATATGGAGGGAAAGAAAAAGGAACGCTTGAAAAAGAAAAGTTTCAAAACTGATTGCAATCCTTCAAAGTGAAAACTTGAATTTGTCAGAAACAAATTCATCCCGCTTTCGAAAGAGAAAACATGCTTAAAACTGAGATATGAGTTCATATAGCTGAACTTAAAAATCCATATATATTAGAGATTTTTTTTTTTTTTTTGAAAACTGGGAAAAGGAGGGGAAGGGGTTGGCTCTATTTCTACAAAGCTTTTTTATTTATTAAAACAACAAAAAAGAAACAAAGAACAAAGAAATTAAATGAAATGCAGAATACAATTTGCAGAGTTTATTACAGTTATGAACAATTAAGTTAATTAATTTATGGAAATTAATTGTGAACTAAAATAAAGAGCTACGTTTCGTAAGTCTTGGAAAATGTTAAGAAAGATAACCTAACTTATTTCTCTCCAAATGATTTTTTTTTTTTTTTTTTTTTTTGTATTTTCTAATTTTAATACAATGGTTAATCAATTCCAAGATGTCGATTGCACACTGGAAAAAAAAAAGGGTAAGGAAAAAGAATCATCGTTAGATAATCTCTAAATGTAAGCTAATTTAAAACAATTATATACTCATACATATATAGATGTATACCATGCATATTTTTTTTACAATTTATATGCAGGTATGCGTCTGTGTCTACTAAAATACTTGAGGTGGGCAATGTCGTTCTTTTTAATGATCCATTCTTCAGAGGATCGTTCACTCAACTCGTGTATCAATCCAGTGTTCTGAACTGCTTACCGTTCAAAAGAATGGTCGTTCATTTTTTAAGTGAACGAACGGATCCGTTCATTTTAAGGATTCGTTCTTTTTGACCCGTTCGTTCATGAACGACACATCTCTATAAAATGCATGCACATATTTTTTGGTCAGTTTTTGATTGAAAACATCTACTGTAGTGTCCTTAGGAAATATTTTCAAAGAGCAGTCTTGTTCGGATCTGTTCGAACAACTCACAATACTGCTTCCAGGCATTTTCGAAACAAAATGTCAGAATTAAATTGCGAATATATCAAGTTATTCAAAACAAGAAAGCTAGCTACTTAAATATTGTATCATGCTGTGTTACAATGTTTGAAAGTAATTATTTAAATAAAGTAATAAAGTGCTAGGTTATTTATAATAATCATTTTCGAAATTCTATGTTCTTAAAAATTAACAGCCCAAAAATGATAAGTAATACATGAATGGTAAACTAAATACTTGGTAATTGATATTATTGGCAATTAATAGTGCTTGTGCTTTCTTAAAGTTATTTAAAGGGATTTCATTTCAAATTACAGGGGGGGGGGGGAATGCTGCATTACATCATCTGACATTATAGCAAAACAATTGAAATATATTAATTATAATAATTAATACTCTCACAGAATATAACTCAATGGGAAAAATAAAATAGTTCATCCATAACATTCCTATAAATTAATTCGAATCAATTAACTAATTCTTAAACAACTACAAATTATGCGATGCATCAATTTTTGGATTCAATTATTGACATTAATAGCACTGACATATCAAAAGCTACAATCAAATCGTCTAGTCACTTCTGGCAACGCCCCCCCCCCCCCCCCCACCAAAAAAAAATGCCTAACGCATTTGCTTCAAAAAATGATCCAGATAATTCAAATCAAATTGTAAATAGGTTAATTTCAAAATGAGAAACTAACCAATTGTTTTCTATGCTTATAATTTCTAATACCGTCGGACGAAATGGGAAGATTGGGCGCCGGAAACATTGGGCACCGAGCGTATTGGATGCTGGGAACATTGGGCCCAATTTTCTGTGAGCCCAATGTTCCCGGCGCCCAATTGATGGCGCCATCGACGATGCCCAAACTCCCTAGACCTGCGGTTCCCAACCTTTTTCCTTATGCGAACTCCTTCCAAACTCTGAAAGAAGTTGGCTGCCCCTTGGGTACTAGGTTATAAATAAGAAGCAAAAAAAAAAAAAAAAAGAAAAAAAGAAACGGGCGCACACACGAATAGACAGTAAAATATTTGAGAGATTTTTTTCTTCGATGATTCAGCTCCATAGTTTATAACAAGAGCGAAAGCATAATTGCAAATGGAGTCCATTAGTAAAAACGTCACTTCCGCTAGCGCTGGCTCAGTGACGTCATCCTCTTTGCTTTCATTCCCATGTTATTCCTACGGAGTAGCTGAGTGAGGTTTATTTTTTGCCAAATTAAAAGTTATCATTCAAATTTCTTGGCATTGAAAAGCCCTTATTTGGATTCCAGGTAAGTTGAAGTATTAAATGCAACAAGTTTTATGTCATTTTCGGTTCTGATTTTTTTTTGAGAATTAAATAAAGTTTTGTTTTCGTTTGCCGTCTGATTTACTGAGCTGAACCACCATGCTACGAGGAGCTAAGTGAGGTCTAATATATGTGGAATTAGGAAAGGTTTTATCAATTTCTTCGGTTTAAAAAGCACTTATTTCAATACCAGGTAAGTTGAAGTATCAAAGGCAATCAGTCTTATGTTCCTTTTAGGTACAGATTTTATTTGAGAATTAGATATAAAGTTTTGTTTACGTTCGCGTAGTAAACCATTGAGCCACCATTGTGCATGTGTTGTTAATGTTATTGTCGCACATTTTCCTTCCATCAAACACTACTTGAATTGATGAAACTATTTCCATGTTAGATGAATTAAAGTCACCAAAAAATCCGTATATCACGAAATTTATGGGGGGTTTTTTTCGGTTTTTCAGAGTAACGTAAGTGTTTGTTTACATTCGTTGAAGTGTAGTGTTGGTGTTAATTCTGCCTCTTTTTTAAAAAAAATTCTGCATATTTCAACTTAGTTATGAAGCTTTTTATGACATTTCATTGTGTGTTGAAGCATCTTATGCAATGTGTATATCATAAAATTTTGTTTATAATCCCTGAATGAACCACCATGATCATGTTCTATATTGTGTTGCTGCTATTATTTTTCTCGCTAAACACATTCGTTACACATTTTTCACAAATTAAAAGCTATTCACATAGATTAAGTAAACCGTGTTTCCCTAATTTTATGTATTTTTAAAAAAAAATAAGATAAATGTTTGTTTACATTCGTGGTACCTAAATCCTTCTACGTTATATCTTATGCTGGTACCGTTTATTCTACTGATATTAAATTCTTCCTAGAATTTATTAGTCTTTAATTTTATTCTTATGGTTCACAATAAGTTAAAAAAAAAATGCAAGCTATTGTCTATGTTCACTGAAACACCCATGTTCCATGTTGTGACGCATCAATTTTCACTGTTCACTAACTACTGCAAGTTTTATTAAAAACCATTTGCATTGGTAATAGATCAGTCACAGTCAACAAAAACTGTATTTAAAATATAAAACTGTATTTCATGCATTTTATGTACTTCTTTTGTTTTTGAGAGCAAGACAAGTGTTTGCATTTGTACAGCCAATATCTGCCTGTCCTGTGTTGTTTCATTTGCTATCTGATTTTCTGCTGTGATTTATAGTATTTTTAGATATTAAATCTATTACCTCTTGAACGAAAAGTTGTTGGAGCTACACATAGTTAATGATATGCGAGAGCAGTACATGGATTCAGAGAGGTTGAAAACAGGGTTGGCAAAAACCCGGGTTTTTTTAAAAAAAGCCCATGGACCCAGGGTTTTTTTAAATAAAACCCAAAAACCCAACTAAAGCTGGGTTTTTTAAAAGAAATGTGGGTTTTTTTGTCTTTTTTTTTAGGGAAAAATGTAGGGTACTTGTAGCACATTGTAGCGAAGTATATGAACAAAGCACAAGAATTGTCTTGGGGTAAAAAAAGCTGGAAAACTAGTTAAAATTCAACATTTTCTGAAGAAGAGTATGAAAGACGACAAAACCCAAGAATGGTGAAGTTTCAGATTTTTTAGTTTCCATGATTACCAACAGTTAAGGCAAAATTACTTCTTGAGTGATAAAATCTATTGTTCGTTTTTAATTACTACTATTTTTTTTTTTGCATTTTACTTTATTGCATTTCATTTTTTTATGCAAAACTACTGTAGAACCTCAAGTAGTTTAAATCCCTATTTACTGAATTCCAGCTTAATCAAGACATTTCTTTGAATTTTATGTTGCCTGTTTTTCTATTTCTGTGTACAGATTAAGAAATATTAAACTTTTTTGTAAGATAATGAAAATACTGTACATCCTATTCTGTTTTCTGTCCGACCATTTGTAAAACCTGTTAATTTCTAAAAAAATATAACTTGTTAATTCGAAATTTGTGACGTGTCGGGTTGCAGAAAATAATTCACATGAAAGCCTTTTTAGCTAGAGTAGTTTCCTCTGTACAATCTACAAATATTGAGAAAACCAGACGTGACAGGACTTAGTCAAGATAATTTGAGTTATTTATTGACCAGTTAAAGATAAAAGTTAAATATATATTTTTTAAATCTTTGAAGTATTTTTAATGCCGTTAAGAGTTAAGAAATACTATTAAAGTTCAAAATTCATTTTTATGTCCATTATCTGTGGTGAAGAACAAACAAAATAGAAGTTTAAATTGTAAAAATATTTAAATTAATTATTTTTTTAAAAAACTTCTCAAAAAATTTAAAAAAACCCAAAAGTGGGCTAAATAATAGGTTTTTTTAAATGGGTTTTTCAAAAAAAAAAAACCTATTGGGTCCAATCCGGCCAACCCTGGTTGAAAACCACTGTTCTAGATTACCTCCTCTTAATTTAATTTAAGAAAACTTTAAATTGGATGGAAGTCGTTCACATAAAGTTTTAGTGATACCAGTTTCCAAAAGTATGCTAATAATTTTTCCCCCATGAGCAGCGATTGAAATCGCTGGCAGTCCGCTAGTCCAAGGCCAGTGAAAACTCAAACCCAAGCCCTGCTTACCGAATTGGCAAACTAGATTGTGGCCTGGGATCCGAAAAGGCCCGTAACTATTTTGGCTAATGGTTAAAATTGTAAGGATTGACTACAGATGAGCCCCGACAGCCTAGGGCCCCCTGATGTCTTAATCCAGGGTCCTGGTCCCACCACCATGAAATAGAGTTCAAGTCCCTGAGACTAAAGTCGGTGCAAACCTAATCTGGCAGCATTGTGAAGTCTACGCAGATCTTTTTCACAACATTGTGATACTGTCGGAGTATTGGGTTAGACTTGCTCCAACAATAGTAGTAATAGTAGTTAATGATCATCTCTAATTCAGAAATATCATATTATTTACAGCTTTAAAATTTTATTTTTAAATTTGCAGTAATTTTGTTTGATTAAATTGAGGTAAATTTTTCTTAGATGAATTTTTAATTAAAGCCAATTATAACTACATTTTGAAGATTTTACAAAAAATTAAAAATTAAGTAAAATGGTTACAATCTGATGTAGGAACACATTTCTAGTTTAACTGCATTTGTTGTTTAGTTGACCAGTTATTCTGTTAACGGACTAGTTACTTTTTCTAAGGATTTCTAACACTGCCATTAGCATAATATATTGAATACTTTTGGATTTTTATTTCATATCTGATTATATGTAAAATATTTATGATTTTGTATTCTGTATTTAATTTAACGAAGCAACTGTCAAAAATTAATTGGAGTTATTAAAACTTGAAACATTGTGTGCAATTAGTTTTGTGAGTGGTGGCACTAGCCAGACATTTCAAAATGTAACTTGTTTTCGTACCGTTAACAAGTTTTTAATACATCACAAAATACCACAATATGGATTTACAAATTGTTATTCAATGTTTCGTGTACAAATTTTCTAAAGTTGAATTCGTGGAAAAGTTCTGAATTTTTTTGAATTTTTATTTCAGTACTTTGCTTCTTTCAAATCTCGAGAAAAGTGCTGATAAAATAATGAAACTTTGGAAAAGCTTTCAGAACAATAATTTTACAATTTGTTCTCTGTTGCAGCATTCTTAATTTATTTTCGATTATTACAGCTCATAATGATCATTTAATTTTACTTCTGTCATTTTCTGAGCTATTTTTAAGGAAAAAAAATTAGCCCAGGTCTAACGAAATTAAACCTAAAATGCTATGTGTATTTATTTTTTATTATTCAGTGTTCTAGAACTTGTACTTATTTTATTTCCTCACATATTGATTTTTTCCCCCTTTTTCAATCATTGACACTTAATTGAAAGTAACTGCTTTATGTATTAAATGAAATTGTAAGAGTTTAATACCTTACATTTTAAAAACCACCAGAAAGAAATCTTGAAGTAGTGAAATCTGACAGTCAGTAGTCAGTACAAATCCTATTATAAAATAATTATGATAGACTTATTATTCAAACAATGTGTTGGAATTTAACCTTAAAACACAAATTTATTCAACTTTTTAAACATTTAACTTTTCTTATCATTAATTTTAAATATTATTTTTATTTCAGATTCCAACTCTATATTTTATTGTGTAAATTTCATTGTTTTGATCTGAAATATTGTGCAAATTTTAGACAATTGAATCACTGAGAAGTAAATGGACATTTTCGAGTTTTGAGTAAAAAACCTTTGAAGTTGCAGTCTTAGGTAGGCCTTCATTAACCGGTTTGGGGCCCGTCACAAATGACTTTTACAAGCCCCCTCCAAATTGTTTACAACTACATCTCTTTACATATTTTACCCCTCCTTTTAAAAATCTTAGGCCCTCTTCAGTCTCGAGCCAACAGGTGTCCTTTCTCCACCCCCCCTGCTATTAGTAATATCTCTTACCCCAAAACAGAGGAGAGGTTCACCTACCTTTTGTCCTCTAGTTGGCTCCAAATTTTTAATTTTTGCACTTACATCCCTTTGCTTCTCACTACTTCAATTGCGGATTTCAGCTCAGTGGGTTTGAGAGTCGACTGTATGTACTTTACAAGACGTTTTTTATTTACATTTTTAAAATGCGCTATATGATATATTTATACCTTAGATAAGTTTTTTTTTTTGTAGATTTTCTTGAATGTAAATATCAAAATAGTTTAAATATCCCTTTTGTTAACTTTTTCTCTTTTTTGGAGGATTGGTATAATTTTTAAAATTAAGAAAAAAATGTTAGGTACAGATTCCAAATTCTCAAAATATCCTTGGAATGAGTGATCATTGAAATCAGTAGTATTCATTATCTTTTACATTTAGAAAAACAGCCGATTTTTATCGGTACCATTCACAACAACTGCATCGCCATGGTTTAAATTTCCAAAATCTCAGTTCCATACCATGATTTTTTCTTTAAATTACTTGATATGGTTGTAGTAGATTTATTAACTGAAAATTAATCTTTGTCTTCTTTGTTTCCCATATTTCTACAATTCTTATTATGTCTTTTGTGAATGAATTTTTGGTAGTAAGTATAAAATGTAAATATATTATATATACATTAGTTCCTTTTTCAGATGGCATTGTTAAATGGTTTGATTTGTCACACCTGACTACAGAAACAAGGCTCAGCTACATTTGATCACAGATACAGCATACATGCATTTCGTGGTTATGAGGAGCCCTTTTCTTCAATGCAAAAGAAGTGAGCTTATTGATGACGTCTGGCAGAAAACAGAATGTAGACAAAAAACTGTAATAAATGTAAATAAATGCAGCGGCTTACCGCAATGCAAATTTATATGAACCTTTGATATCTTTTAAGGGATTTCTGAAAATCATAGGCAGCTGGTACACCACAAAAGTGGGGATTAAAAGAAGTGAGGAGGCTTCGGTGTATCCAAAGCTGAACTTGTACTGTAAAATTGGGCTATGTTATTAGTTTTTAACATTACTGGTTAAAAGAGCCTCTATAAATATCAAACATAGCATGAAAAATTTCATTGGATGACCATTGTAAACTACCCATTTCCAATTAATGGTTCTATTCTCATGAAATATGACATTTTGAAACGAGGGAGCAGTTTCCCCTCCCGTACGAGAAGTCTATATTGAAAACTTAACAATATTGGAAGCTGGGGGTAATATTCTCCTTAATCTTCCTACCAAAACAACATTGGATTACTTGTAATTGTGTAAACATTCATGATAGGAAAAAATTAAATCAACACATTAAAAATTAATTAAAAAACAATAGTGAATAGTTTTTTTTTAAGTCTATCCCACTTTTGTTCTTCAAAAGAGAGTTTCTGAAAAATTTATATTTAAATAATTCACTTTAAGGATAAATGCATTTCTAGGAAATGAATATTTGTTACTTCTCTGATATTTCTTAATTAAATACCCGTTGAAAAAGAAAGGCATAAAAAGTAAAACAAATATATACTACTAGACTTATATATTTTAAATAAGAATTATTCTTTTGAATGTTAAACATTTTGTGTAACAAATAATATTCAATTTTTTTACATAAAACTTTTATTTTTTTACATACATTTATAATATGTACATTTTCAATACAAACACTTTAAGCTGTAAGCGAATATCAGTCCATATGAAAAACTTATTGCTACGCCAATGAATCTGACTCCAGACACTCCAGTTATGATGACCTAAAAGGAAAAAATGCTGTACATAAATCCTTTTTGAGTAAGAAAGGTTTAAAAAAGAGGGTTGCTACTCCATTCTGTGGATTTTGGTCTTGAAAATAAGAATATATTAAGTAAGAACTTTTAAGGGATAGTTTTAACTTTTGAGGAAATTTTACATTAGATATGCATGCAATAAAGCTAAAAATAAGGATATTTGTCAATTTGGAAATGTTCTTCCAAAAATTGGGAAATGTTAGGAAATTGAGCTATTTTGAGTAAAAATATTCAAATATTTTTTTTTAAACCAACAGTGAAAAACAGAAAAAAATATGTGAACACTAATGGCTAAAATAGTATACTCTCTTGTTCAGAGGAATACTTATTTGAATTGGCACTTTCTATCCTTTGCCTCATTTTATATTAATGTCATACGACGTCATAAACTTAGAAGAAGAAAGAAAACTGAAAAGCAACGAAATTTAAATGTAATATCTAAGTGTTAACAATAAAATTACTTTGAATGTGACAATATTAGTAAGTAACAATCTGTATACTATAACATTAATTCATTGTATACATAAATATGGGTTTATTAACAAATTGTCCGAGTATTTACAGTTGCAAGGTTATTCGGCTGAACCTAATGTTTGGTTTGTTTTGTGAGTCGAATAGTTCAGTGAATCGAATACCAACAAATATTTGGTACATCCCTATTTGCTAACCAAATTCGTTTACCATGCATAAAGCTAGTTATATCCCCCATATAGGAGCTAGGGTATATTACCAGGCCGAGATTAAGAAACTGTCTGGGAGGAAAAATGTGATTAAAATATTTTTGCATACTTCTTGACAAATACAGAACGGGTTTGCGACACAAACTGGTAAAGGTAACGCTAGGGAGATGATTATAACAGTGGGATCAAATATATATTTTAACACACACTAATGACAATTGTGGTAACATTTAAAGCTCAAAACCAAATATCAAAAGAATTTGATAGATAACCAAATATGGTAACCTTTCTCTCAAAGGAGACCACAGAAAATGCGAATGACTAGTGTGGATTCAGAGGAGGAGGGGGGGAGGTCGTAACCTTCCTTCAAATATATTGACAAAAATCTTTGCGAAACTGATGAATATAATTTGATTGTCCAAGAAAATAATTATTCGACTAAATGGGGATTGTTAACATTGCGTTTAAGGGAAAATATTCGGTTCCGGGAGGTTAGCTACCTGAATAAAAGGGGCTGATAGTATTTCAATTTTCGAATGAAGTTATTTCTTCGATTTCCTCACATGACAATTCTCTTGCGAGATACATACTTATATAATTATTTAGCAGTAAAATGTAGGTAAAAAGTAATAAATATGTCAGGTTCTTGAATGACCCAACAGATTTTAACTTAATATACTTTTAATTCTTATTGTATAAAATTAAATGATTATGCATAGATATTAACATAATAAAACTAAATTTTACCTTATATTTCTGTTCTAATTTCTTTCTGCTTCTCATCTTTTGGGAATCTAAGCCATCACGCTCACTGAAGTGATTGCAAATGGGTGCAAAAAATTCATGGTTCTGAAGGAAAAAAGGAATATATCAAAAGATGTACATAAATGCAACTAAGCAGATAAAATGTTCCAATCAAAATATTCAAAAATTATCAGATTTATAAGTAAACAACACATTTCAATTAAGCAATTTTCAGCACATATTCTTAGAAATCATGTTTGAATGACATGAAAGATGAGTGTCGGCTAAAAGTCTTATACTGAATGTATTAGGTAACAAAATACTTGGAATTTCGATAGTAAAAGCCACAGTGTAGAACGGCTTAAAGACAGATACTTTTCCTAGAATCCCATTCTTTTTTGAAGCAAAATGCAGAGTTGATCTTTTTCCTCACTTTGTCTACTTTAGGTATTGTCTCAATCACATAATTTTTTTTAAATGTAAACCTATTACAGTCAACCCTTGTTTATTGCGGTTAATTTGTTCCAGACTTTATCGCGATAACTGAATTTCCGCGAAGTAGGATTCTGTATATATTTTTCTAATTAGAGCGCATAACATTTACTTACGGCAATTTAAATAAGTTATCATAGTTAGAGCCCCCTAGACATAAAACAGCATCCTTAGCCACCATTACATTTGTATTACTTAATATGTTGCACAAAATATGAGAAAATTAGATATGTTAGACGTAATAGATATCACATTGTTAATTGTTGGGAAATAAAATATACACACATGCAGTTCTTATACACTACTACTAGTCTATGAGAAACCTCAACTTGTTCGATGATGAATCAATTGCCCGTTAGTGACCGTAGCAGCCCCTGTTCTTCCTCTACATTTACATATTTAACTTAAAAAGATAGTACATTGTTCAACACCATTTACAGATGTATTTATCCCCTAGTAAATAATACAGTGATTTATACTTTCCAGTTAGTGCTTAACGGTTAAAATGAGATAGCGATTCCTTACACTTTCTTCGGCAATTTTATACCTCCACTCCCTCAACTGCTACAACTTGCACCTCAGACCTAACTTAAAAGCTTACCTTACTTAAAAGACATATACTTTGTAATTCTTTTGTAGAAAAATGTTTACACGAGTGCATAAAAAAGGCTAATTACTATATTTGGAGAGAAAAAAAACTAGAAAAAACCGCGATGTAGTGAAGGCGCGAAAGTCGAAGCGCAAAGTAGCGAGGGGCGACTAATAAAATACTAAGAACAAATTAATAAAAGTAGAAAATAACACCAACACTACACAGCAAATGATATATAGGTTCAACAAATCTGGACAAATGTCTTGCTGTCAAGAACAAATAGCGGTATATGAAATGTATGAAATACGTATGTATTTTGTAACTTTAGTTTAAAACTTTTACCCATGCAAATGCTTTGTAATCCAAGAAAAACCTGCAGTGATTAGTGAACAGTGAAAATTGAAGCATCACAACATGGAACATGGGTGGTTAAGTGAACATAGAATATACTTTAAAATTATTGCATTTCTTGCTCTAACTTACTTTCAACCAAAATAATAAAACTTACGGCTAATAAATTCTAGGAAGAAATTAATATCTGCAGAATAAACAGAACCGGTAAACGATATAACGTAGGATATCGGTACGACGAATGTAAACAAACGTTCAAAAACAGAAAAAAACCCCATGAAACTAGGGAAATGCCGTTTATTTTGTGACTTTGACTTATTTAATCTCAATGTAACTTGCTTTTAATGAGAGAAAAATGTGTGAGGAATTCGTTTAGAGTTAAAAATAGTAGCAACACAATGTGGAGCATGGTGGTTCATTCAGTGATGATAAACAAAATTTTTTGATATATGCATTGCATATGATGCTTTAACATACTATGAAATGTCATAAAAAGTTTCATAACTGAGTTGAAATATGCAGAATATTTTAAAAAACTGGCAGAATTACCACCAACACTACATCTCTACGAATGCAAACAAACATTTATGTTATTCTGAAAAACCGAAAAAAAAAAACCCAAAAATTTCGTGAATTACGGATTTTTTGGAGACTTTTGCTCATTTAATATGGAAATAGTTTCATCAATTCAAGTAGTTTTTGATTGAAGGAAAATTTGCGACAATAATAGTAACACTACATGCAGAATGGTAGCTCAATGATTCATTACGCGAACGTAAACAAAACTTTATCTCATTCTCAAATAAAATCTGTGCCGAAAATGAACATAAGACTGATTGCATTTGATACTTCAACTTACTTGGTATTGAAATAAGTGCTTTTTAAAACGAAGAAATAGGTAAATCTTTTCATAATTCCACATATATTAGACCTCACTTAGCTCCTCGTAGAGATAACATGGGAACGGAATGATGGTTCACAAACTGCTGAACCAGGCAGCTCGGAAGTGACGTCACACTAATGCACTCCATTATAGAATTAAAAATATTGTTTCGAACTAAAATGATCGCTAAAAAATGAATGCGAAACAAATTCATCAAAATTCTGCGTTGAACTTCAATCAACTTTAAAAACAATTTGAAAATGGGATGTTTGTGGAGTGAAATGCGTATATTGAAAAATAATAGAAGTGTCTAGGTTCAAAATAAGCATTTACTTTAATTTTTACCCAAAAAAGGTAATGTTTAACAAAACAAATATTTTTTTTGCTGAATTTTCACAAAAGACATTTTTTTCACAAATTCCCAATTTACATAGAGCGCTTATTAAGTTGTATGGTTAAATTCCGATGATTTTTTTTTACTGCGTAAACTTTACAATACAAAACTTTCACCCTTTAAAACTTTTTATAGTAATTAATTTTTGATACTTCCTGTGGCATTTTTGGTTTGCTAGCTATCCTTTCCCTTTTTCGACCATAAAGCTCGAAGTAAATTGTAGAACATGCAGTGTGAAAATTATAGCAACAAACAACAGCGTGATCTCACTTCTATGCATTTTTGACTCAACACAGGAGCAGAGCTATAGCTCTTCCTCAGACTCAAATTAATGGTAAAGAAACTAAACATCAAGATATCGTACACGCTCGTATATGCTCTATGTAATGTTTTCATCAAGTATAATCAATCTTTCCGATCAAAAGCTTCTGAGGAAGCGAACACTTTCAAATTATCGAATCGGAAGACATTATATTCATAAGTAGAGCTTTTTTGGCATGGCTTCAGGCCGCTAAAATCGGCTCTTTGCAATGACAGTCTTCAATTATTTAAATGTAAAATATGTCAGGAAGTACGCAAATATTTTAATGATAAGAGTATCGGATGTGCGAGAGACAAATAAATAAAAAAAGGAGCAAATTTTGCTTGAAACCGCTTGAACATGAGACTTCATCAGAAACAAGGCGTGTTATAACTCCGCCATTACAATATTTTTATCGCGACCCCCCAGGATTCGCGAACCACTGGTTGGGAACCGCTGTCCTAGACCGACCTTTCCGTATCAAAGTTTAGTTATGCTCTTTTCCTCGATTTGGGTTCATTTTTACTCTATGTTAAAAGCGAAAAAGCGACAGACACCTAAAGTTAATAAAAGTTGTTGTGTGCAAATATCTATCTATCTATGTCATCGCTACTCCTGGTGAATTACAGAAAACTCAGCATCGAACCAGGTATCGATAGATTCGCAATTTTCCTGGCTACATGGTTACGTTCAGCTATGTGGTATAGCTGTGCGACTTTAACTAGCGGAAATATTAATTAAAAACGATTAAAAATCAAACGTTCTCTCCAATCGGTTCTTCGTTGGGAAGACTTTGGCTTCTTTCGAAACACTTTTCCTCATAAATTTCTCATAATATTCTCCATCATTCTGGCATGAGGCTAAGCAGAAATGATTCACAGAGGGAAGGTTTTTCTTTTTTCTTAAGGCCACGTTTTCCTGCGTTCGTAATTCCTATCTTTTTCTGCTTCAAGTGGAAGTTATTGAGTCGTTTAGAATCGAATGATTCTAGAGCTGCCCCGGGAAAAAAAAATTAACACATAGTTTATTAATAATGTACCGACACAGTACATGTGTTTTTTAATGAGATGTTTTTTTCATCTTTTGCTTTGAAGAAATGTAATTTACGTGTCGAAAACGTCATTTCAATTTCTTTCGTAATCGAAACCAAAGACATATTAAGGGGGCGTTGCTTTTTCTTGATAATTATTCGTAAGAGAGTAACTAAACGTATAAATCCTACTCCCACGCAACAAAAACAGAGACAAACTTCCTGCTTGTATACAGGCGTGTTTTATGTATTTTTATACTGCTTGGGATTCGCTAATATATGGTGCATTATTGCAGATGACAGATTTGCAATTTACCCTTTCAACTTATAAATGTTTCTTAACTCTTCTTTGTGTACATGTAGAGTCCCTATATGAAAACGTAGTTTTCAGAGTTGCGACAACGCGGTATCATTTTCCTATTGGTCGAAGACCGCCTGAGGCAAGGTTTCTTCTTCTCCCGTAGGATTAACATGGAGCGTATGGCAGTGCTGTGGAAAAACCCAGAATCTGAAAAATTAAAGGTGAGTCCAGGATTTTAATGCTCATATTACTGTTCTACAATGTTCAAATTATACGTGTGTAGCTTTACTTGAGTGAGTCCATTCCTATTTCTTTAACTATCGCGTAATTATATCAAGAACATGTGTTCCGGTGTGCTAAAATTCCAGGATGACACTTTATTTGGGTCTTTTTTAGTTATTTTTTCTGTTAAATCGATGATTCCAATCACAACGTTATTGAAAAACAACACTTTAAGACAAGGCAAATGTTTAAATTGTGTAAATTAAATTTTTTTAACGATAGATCTCTGTATTCGGTTTGGCGCGATCAATTTCGTGCTTGGCGACGAGTGGAAGTAAACAAAACATACACTTGTGATGTGAAGAGATCTTAACTTGTGATTTGTATTATAAATGCTTTATGCTGCGGAAATTTTTATTTTAAATGAATGTGACTTGATATTAAAACCCATTTTAACTTATGTTTTAATGTTAAGGTTTTTATTTTTCCTGATCATTTCTTAGACAAAAATTGACTAATGTATCGTTTTTCATGTTCCTTCAAGCAATCTTCACTTTATGCAACGTAAGTATTTACAGTGTCAAATTTTTGTTTTTTGAAAGGAGATGCAGAGGAAATAAAATGCTTATAAATTATAGGACTTTCAGTGCTTGCTGGCAGTATCTTTTAATAACATTTTGATTTATGGAAACGTTTTGTTATGATATTCTGCTAAATGTTTATTAGTTAAAATTTGTTTAAAAAAATGTCAGTTCGATTATGAAATTAATGTGACCTCATGAATTTGCCAAAGCGTTTGAGGTGGATATGAAGTAAAACACTTGCTTGACACACGGCACAGTTTTTATAAATTTTTTAGGTTGAGCGAGCCAATTTAAAATGTACTATTTTATTAAAAATTTAATGAACTGTAGGTAATTTTTTTTTTTGGTAATTTACTCTTTTTTTATTCAACAAGCATGTCAGTCGCTGTGTGTTCCATCATAAACAGAAAACTGAGATGTTCTAAGTTCGTTTCAAGTAGTGTGTTGGTACTTTTTATTATGCTCTAATTAGGGTTTACTAATTTTTAGGTTGCCTTGTTATTTCCTTTATATGCTACTCTTTCTTTATCACCTGAAGAATAAAGTGCATGCTATCACTCCGCTTCAGGTTAGTAAAAATTTCTATTTTTATTGAGAAAATGATTTTTAATAATTATGGCCATGATTGATACATAATTAAGTTTTAACAAGTGTTGAATTACCTTTGAGATCAGGACCGTTATCATGGGTTTTTGAGATTGTAAAAGTCCTCCCAGCCACAGCTCTTGTTTGTCAGAAATTAGGTACATTTAAAGTTTTGCTGGTTGGAATATCAATACTTTTATGATAAAATGCTGAATCAAGGATTTTTTAAGTGAAACTTTTTTATGCGAGGGCTTTGAAGTTATGATCCAACCTTTTTGTGTGACGAAAAGTGGTGGGGATAAGCAATGTCGGTTAGAAGGAAAGCAGTGGCTTGCTTGCCTTCAGGTATTGGAGAAAAGTGAGACATTACACTCTTCTCGCTTCCTTTCTCATTTTGTATGGTTGCATGTACTGCGTTCAGGCAGCGCGGAGATCAATATGTACATTTGTAATTACTTACTTTAGTTATCGTAAACAGATCATTTCTCTTCTTAAGAAGGAAGAAGATGATCATTATCAGTGGACACATGTATATAATTTTATGTAAAAATATGAATAAGAAACACAATCTGTTCAAAAGTGTTTGATGAATAGTTAAAATGTTTCACGTCTATCGTGTGTCATTATGACACAACCTGTTTCTTTTAATCAAACTTTAGAAGAATTCTACTCTTCTAGATCAGCAGAAAAATAAAGTACATGAAGCTCTCACCCCACATCAAGTTCGTAAAAATTTCGATATTTGGTGGGAAAATGATTTTTAAATGATCCTATCTCGATTAATGTGGAGTTAAATTTTAACTAGTGTGGAATTGCATTTTAAAATAAAGGCTGTCATCGTGGGGTTTTGAGATTATCTGTAAAGATCAGGGTTCAAAAATATCCGATATTTTGATATATAGTCGAGTCCTGACTTACGCGAGGGATGCGTTCCAAGACCCCTCGCGTAAGTCGAAATTTCGCCTTTCGGAATCCCTTTCGGTATATGTAAAAACTTTTATAAACATAACCAATCATTTTAGACATGTGTAAACACAACCTTAAACAGTTAAAAATCTTTTCTTCACCATACCTTACTGTTTCTTACATAAAGAACTCAATTTTCATTTGTATTTTAAAAAAAGCCATTTTATTCAACGTAAAATACTGCTATGATGCACAAAAACAATGATCAATGGGAAAGAAAGACATAAAATAAACCAGTACTGTACGTACGGCATGTAGTAAGGTGAACAAATGCCCTATAGTTGTACTGTGCAGTTGATTCAGTAATGATATTTGTAACTTAAAAAAGTGAAAATAATGATTTATGCTGCAGTTATTCTAATATATTTTTAAATACAGTTGCTTCATTGGTTCTTTTATAAAGTTTCCATCTATGGCATTATCCCTCTTCCTGGTTTCTTTAATTTACAATAAAAACAGATTCCATTTTCATAATTTTTGCATTTTGCGTGGATACTATTGCTGGGTGAACTTTTATGGATTTCCGTTTCTTGACTTTTAATTGTAGGTATGGAAGATTCACTCATACCGTCATACCTAATTGTTGTGCTACCCTTCGAAGCATTTTTTGGTTCAGCTTAAGCTTTTCAAGAAGCTTTACCTTTTCTTTAATTGTCAGAAACGTTCTCTTTTTCTTTCTATCTTCACCAACTTTAGATAAAGCAGCGCTCCTAGGTGTCGTTATATTTTGTTAACGTTTGCACTTAGAATGAAAAAAAATAATGGAAAATGAGAAGTAGTTATTTATATAAGCGATAAAAGACCAGTACAGTGTGGGTACTTCTGGTCTGCTCTCAGTGATTCTAAAGGGATGAAGGTCCGTTCATGAAAACAACTTACTCACTGTGGTTCCTTTCCGAAAATTTTCATGTTGCGGGCGAGGAATTCGTGCTAGCTCAAAAGTTCTTTATTGTTGAAAAAATCGCGTTATAGCCATTGCGCGTAAGTTGGATTGCTTTGTAGCGGGAGTCGACTGTATATTGGATATTTTGATATTTATTTTCAACCAATGCAAAATAAAGTGTTTAGTAACTGCTTCCTTAAATCAGAGTTATTTATTTTCTTATATTATTATTATAATGCATCAACTTTAAAAGTAATTTTTCTTTCATTATTTATATTCATTTATTACATGTTCATGATTTTGCCTCGCCCACTCAAAAAGTAATTCAATTGCATCCGAGTTCATTTCAACCACTCATAAAAATAAATATATAAATAAATAAATATTCAATTTATCAGAGCTTATCTTAATTTGTTGAAGTCTTTAGAAAATCAATACTTTTGTCAGGAAATAGAACATTGAAATAAAGGGGAATTCAAATGCTCTAAAACAGTGGTGCCCAACATACGGCTTTCAAAACTGCTTCATGTGGCCAGCTGAAATATCAGGTATAGATAAATGAATTTACTAAAAAATGTGGCTTTATTTTAAAGAATTTAAATTCAAGCATCAGTATATTGCATTCTCTATATTTTTACTCCACTTAAATTTATATATTAAAAACAAACAAAAACAGTTTATAATTAATTTCTTTAGTATGCACTCACATTTTTTCAATCACAATCACAAGTAAGCGCTTTGATGAGGTAGTGGCATTCACGTAAAAGATTAAGACAGGAGTTCAATTTTTTTTCCACAATCTTGACTAAAACCATTAAAAAAATTAATTCATAGTTTTCTGAAAAGTACTCAGGACTGCTGAAATAACACTTTCTGGAATAAAATTTGTTCAATATAACTGTACTATGTGATTTTATTATAGGATTTGTAGGACCATAGGACCTATTTGTTGGTCAAAAAATAAAATAAAAAATATTAACATTATTCAAATAATTGGAACCCGTACAACATGCCCCACTGTCCAACGTGCCCCACCTCCCCCTACAATTTTGCTGTGGATATTCCTAAGTGAGGTGCAGAAATAACAAGCAAGTTTTCTCACGGTTCCTAAAAAATTTAGAATCATGAACGTTCATTACTTATTTTAGTCATCATAAACTGATGATTTCTCTTCTTAAGAGCAAAGATGGTGCACAGTAACAAATATGTACATAATTTTATGTACATAATTAAATGAAAAACAATCTATGCTAGTCAAAAGAGATTGATAAATTAGGTAAAATATTCCCCTGTAATATGTGTTTTACTTTTTCAAGTGTTTTTAAAACACATATAGTTATTTGAAATTAAATTTTACAACACACTTAATGCAAAGTAGTTGAAATACAGCTCTATTTCGATTAAAGTGTGTTTATTTATTTTCCATTTATAATTTTATGAACTAGTTTAAAAAAAACATTCCTGCCAATTGTAATCAGCCGTATTGATAATTTAGCACATTTGAAGAATTTTACTTCTGCTTTTAAATTTATTTGCCC
>NC_072739.1:14107277-14132402 GCF_026930045.1 Uloborus diversus
TTGCCACAAAACTTTAAAAAAAAAACAAAAAACTCAAAAAATGGTACAAAATACAAGAAAATACTAATTTTGGCAACAGCAAAACCTAAAAACTGAAAAAAATCTAAATTAACAACACCAAATAAGAAACAGCAACCCTAAAAAGTCCGTAAAGAGTGCCAGATTTGGCGCGTAATTTTTTTTCTTTTTTTTTTGGGGGGGGGGGGGTATATCAAAGTTAAACCCCGTAAAGACTTTCTATGCAAACGTTTCCCAATTTTACCGTCTTCAAACAAATATTTTTAATAGCATCACCTGAAGTTTCCTGTATACCTGCTAGAAAAGCAAGAAAAACTTTGTCTCATATAAATGCACGGTGGATTTACCGGTCAAGAAAACAATAAAAAGTAGAGTATATTTTCCTGAGAATGAATTGGTATTCTTAGTCAAGGTTTCTGTTTTTATACGTTCAGCAACTGCAAAAATTGTGTAAAAATTATAATTCTTTTAGAAAACCATCACTAAATGTTGAAACCTAGAAGGGTGGGGTTTTGAAGAAATTGAGAAAGTGTGTACAGTGTAAAATTCGCTGGAGTAGCTTGAATGCAATTCTTAAACACAACTGGTGCACAATATTTTTTTCCGAAGAAGAAAGCTATGAAAACCTGACATTATTTTTACTTCCTTTTACAAAAAAGGAAGTATTGTATTCACAAAAAAAAAAAAAAAAAAAAAAATGTCACTCAAAAATCGGCATTTATTTCCATTTTGCTCACCCCGAATGAATATTGAGTTTTTTTTTCGACCCGACCACACGTACATATGTACCTAAGAACGTATAGACGCCCGAAATATCCATTTTGACGTTTCTCGAGTTCATTACAACGAGTTTTCTCGTGACGTTTGTATGTTCGTATGTATGCGCGATTGTACGTATGAGCGTATGTACGTATGTGCGTATGTATGTCGCATAATTTAAGAACGGTATGTCCTAGAAAGTTGAAATTTGGTACATAGACTCCTAGTGGGGTCTAGTTGTGCACCTCCCCTTTTGGTTGCATGGGTGTTTCTAAAGGGGTCTTTCGCACTGGTTTGGGGGAAAATCATTGTTAATTTCGATGCAAACTCAAGTGGTGTTATAATGGGGCACTTGGTGATATATCGCCAGTCTTTTTGTCGCCAACTTAGCAACAAATTTTGCTTTTATATTTAAATCTTGTTTCAATTAGCCATCGTTGGTGATATTTAGAGACTTAACTATTGAATCACATTAAAATTGCAACAATGGGGAAATAACATTAAATTCGTGTAAAAGTCATGTGGTGCTCGTTCATGTCAGCTCGTTCATTTATGCTCTCTAACCAGCAGAAAGTGCCTGTCGATGTCTGTTTATGTGAAGCTTACATTATAAATGTGGGTGGTACCTTGAAAAATTATGTTGGATGAATTAGCTGAGCAATCTGCAGTATATTCTGCACGAAAAGATGGTGACAGAAGCTTGGATGAAACACTATGATGACTCGCAAGACGGTGCAGTACGTTTAGCTGCTCAAGTTTTTGATTATCACTTTAAAACGAGAGGTAAAATTAGCGAAATT
This sequence comes from Uloborus diversus, assembly GCF_026930045.1. Taxonomy (NCBI): domain Eukaryota; kingdom Metazoa; phylum Arthropoda; class Arachnida; order Araneae; family Uloboridae; genus Uloborus; species Uloborus diversus. The sequence goes on from NC_072739.1 coordinate 14,108,855, forward strand.
ATTCAAAAACTTTTACTGAGAGTTCGACCCAATCAGCGCTCACCCTTTGCAGTAACGAATCAAATGCACCAATGTAGTGACCAACGTTAATGAAGCAACAATAACTTAATACATGAGAATCAAACAGGCATCATTTTCGTCCGAAATTTGAAGTTCATGAGCAAAAACCCAGGACATGACATCCCCCCCCGAAAAGAAAAATCTATTTTAGAAGATGGTGGAGTTATGGGGATCTTTTGCAAAATGTCCACAATGGGGTCGTTACCAAAATTTTAAAAGTTTTTTTTTTTTTTTTCTGAAAGAGTATGCTTAAAATCATTGGATCTGACCATTTTTTAAATAATTTGTTTAAGTTTAATATTTTTAAAAATTATTTTTTTTCGGTTGCTATTTCATTTGTTAACGCTTCTGCCGATGACATCACAAATGATGAAATGCTATTCAGTATTGCCATTCAGAGCAAAATATTTAATTCGGATTTTTACTCACGTGCATTGGCAACGATATGGTTGATAGCAAGCGTAGAGCGCAGTCTTCAATTCGCTTCTTGGTTATCATAACGTGGAAACGTGGTAGAAAGATGCGCCAAAGTATATCATTTGTGACGTCATCAAGATCACGCCTTGTATTTGAAAAATCGGACATTTAAAAAAATTAATTGAAAAAAACACTGTTGGGAAAATGAAAGTATTTTCTGGGTCCATGTTTTTTTTTTTTTTTGCTCATTCTATCAATTTCAGTGACTAAAAGCAGTACTTTTTGACTGAGGGAAACCACCCCATTATTTAGCCTCAGTAAAACCAACTGCAGCGAAGTCGCATGAAGCCCATTATTTTTTGTGCAAAAATCTTTTCCCCATCCCATAAGCGCGATGATTTGTTAAGACGCATTGGACTTTTTAAAAGTACACTTTTGCATTCCAAATGATAGTCGCTAATTGAGATATGACTTTGTAGTACTCTGCAATTGATGTACGGAATTCGAGATAACGACTAATTCATGTAACAAAAGCGGTCCGTCCAAAAAAGCACACTTTTTATGTTTGACAAACTTTTAGAAGAATAGCATCAACCCCGCGGGATTGGCTCTTTACAATCCCGAAATCCCGCGGGACTGATATTGTCGCGGGATTAGAAACCCTAGTAACACCATCAAAATCAGTATTTTGTGCACACAATTATGTTTGATTGCAATTTAAAAGAAAAACATATGAGTGGCTTTTTTTCCCCCTTGAAGTACAATTTTGTAGCGAAAATGGACAATAAATTTCAAAATGATCAAAAGTTATATAAAAATTAAAAAATAATAATAATTTCCAGAACGGTCTTGATTAAATAAAATAGACCTGTTCTGTAAAACACACACACGAAGAATAAAAATTGTATGAGCGGGAAGAGGGATAGAGGGGCACTTTTTTTCGTCTAGTGCCCCATCCAAAAACTATCTCTGTATCCACCCAAGGTCAGGGGGTCAATTGCCCCCCCTGACATTGAAAAAGTAGTTTTTCAGCGGTAAGTGGGCGTGATTTTTGTTGTTCGGATAAAATGTGAATTGAGAAGACACTCCTTATCTCCCTCCCTTCCACCCACAGGAAAAATTCGAAACGATGGGCCTGCCGCAATGTTTGCTAGTTATAGCCAATGCTGGGAGTCGAAGGGAAAATGACCGACAAAAACTTCAGTAATTCTAGAACCGCCGGGCTCCGACTTTTTCACCCCAAAATTAGTCCAATTCCGACTCGACTTTTTCACATCAAAATTTAGTCCAACTCCTATTCCGATTTTTTCACCCCAAAATTAGTTCAACTCCGACTTTTTCACCCCAAAATTAGTCCAATTCCGACTGTATGACTCTGACTCTCTTTCCACAGCCCTTGCAGAGCTAAGAACTCGAAGGGAAAGAGACCCACTCCAACTCTTATAATTTTAAAGTCATCGATTCCCGTTTCTTTTACTCCAAATTCAGTTCGTCTCCGACTCCATAGCCCTGGTTATAAACAAGCAGTGGAAGAAATGGAGTTCGTAAAACAATTCGCACATACGTGTTTTTATTTATTTTTTTATTTCTATGCAGCTCCTTAGAAATCCGCAGAAATATAATAGCGAATGATCGAGTAACGTTCCTGACGTCCTCAACAATGAAAACCGCTCCACGCTATGATAATTTGATAATATTTTTTTTTTTTTTTTGGTAATGTTTGACATGCAGGGAAATGCTTTATTTTGACGAGGCTGAACTGGATCCGGTAACTTAACTGCTTTACTGGTAATACTCATTTTAGGAGCATGAAGAAACGAAAAAGGGGTCAACATAAAAAAATTTTGGAAAAAAATAGAACCGACTTCAAATTGCTCTAAAAAGGGAAAAATAATTTTGTTCTTTAAAACACCATCGACAGTACTTTTAAACATAATTTTTGAAGTTGACGCAAAAACGGAAAGTAAAAATGCAGTGCAACCATGCTTCGTTCATATCATTTTTCAGAAAATCATCCAAAGTTAGGAGGGAAACATTTATATCGTTACTCAAATATGCTGTTATCAATGCATATGTACGTTGTAGTAAAGAAACTGGGCCTGGTTAAATTTATAGTTGTAGTTGAGTTATGACTGTGAATGATTTTATCTACCGTTTTTGCGCCAACTTCAAAAATTATGTCTTAAAAGTACTATCGATGGTGTTTAAAGAATAAAATTATTTTTCCCTTTTTAGAGCAATTTGAAGTCGGTTCTATTTTTTTTCCAAAATTTTTTTATTTCATTCTTTTTAGTGTAAATGTATTTCAGAAATAGTATGAAATTACCATCACGTGACTTCACCTTATTTTTTTTCATAAAAATGCTCCATACTGGAAAAAAAAAAGAAAAAAAAAAACTATAAACATGCCTGAAACTTTAAGCGATTGGTACTAGAAATTTATCTTTGTTCATCTCTGGAATGGATGCTTGCTTCAGAGAAGCCTTCATTCAAAATTATCATTACTATTACTGTTACTGTTGTATGGCACCAAACTTTTATAACAATAGGTTTTATATTTAATCATTTAATAGGGAAATTGCATGAAATTTACTGCTTTTTGCCAATAACTTTTTTTCTAACGAACAAATATGGTCAAACAAAGTAATGGGACCTAAGTTGAGACATCCCCTATCCATTAAAAAAAGAATCGTCAAAATCGGTTCACTAGGTAGGACGCTGTGAGTGGACAAACAAAAAAAAAACATACATACGGTATGAACTGATAACCGCCTCCTTTTTGAAGTCGGTTAAAAAGGGGCCGACGCTGTCTACTGGAGTTGAGGGTTAATTCACTGGGGTTAGGGTTAAAAGTTCAGCTATGAAAATATAATCATACAGGCAATTGCTTCGTTCAAATGTAGATGCAATTTTCACCCTTCATGCCTTGACGGGCGATTTTCTAGTTGATTAATATGTTTTGAACTGTCTTATTGTCTAGTTCTCGTGTCACACTTTTTTAAGGAATACTTATGATCCGTATAACATCTTCATTTCCTCCCCTGGCTTCGAATTAAGTTTGAAGTTTTTCATTAAGTATATTATGGATGGTTTCGATTAAAACTCCTCACATTTGTTATTCTAGCCAAAAGAATGATTTTTTTCTGTGTCTGATAGAGTTTGTTTCCTACTTCCGAGTTTGAAAGAGCTAGAATTATAACTTTTTATAGTCTATTTTAATTACAGTTTTAAGCTTAGTCACGCTTCCATTATTGGAAGAGGAGAAAGTTCTTTTGCAATGCCTCCAAGAGAACGCTAATTGGTCGGATTGGTTTGGATATGGCCCCACTAAATTTCGCTTACGCACAGGCCGTGACAATCGCTGAAACTCATGGCAATTAAAAGGCGCTACAGGTAGCCCTTGTTTTCCATTATGCTGCCATTGATTGGTGGCTGCACGGGAATCCTTTCAGCGCCTCTTGCGGTCAGACTGGACGAAGTTCAATCAAAAATAAACCAACCTTGAAACTGGTCATTGATTCGCAACTCCAACAAACTATAGGGGGCGCTGCAGCCACTGTCTAATGGCCGATGAAAAAACTAAAACAAACGCACGCTGTAACATATAAATTGCTTCTAAACTTAGGAAATGATAGATATTTTTGTTCGCATGTATGATTTTTTGTTCTTTATTCATTTGAAAAGATTTTTCAAAGTCTTTTGGTTATTCTGACCCATGTAGAAAGAGATTAGAAATTAAAAAGTATTACGAAAGTAAAAAATTATGCAGAACACACAGTAAGTTGTTCTGAAGCAGCCATTTTCACGATGTTGAATTCGGAATTCGTAAATTTTTGGTTCGCTTCGAACGGCATTTTCATTTTGTACCGTTTTTTCTATACATTAGTACATATTAAGTTCAGTTTCGTGACATTTCCGGCATTTGTTGACATTTTTGTCACATAGTCACATACGTGACAGACTGTCAAGAGTAACGTTTAACACTTGATAATTTATTTCTATGACTATATGATTGGATATCAAAAGAAATCATCATGCATTTAATTCATTCGTCATGGAAATGATTTAACTGATATGCGAAATCTTGTCAAGATACATTATTCTTTCACACAATTTTAAAACCATAACCCTATAAACAGATTTTTGGCGAACTTTTATTTTTTATTGTTCAAATTCTTAACGTTCTTTCTGGATTTTTCAATCTGTTCTGCGATAAATATTTTCAAGAAAATTTATTTGCATACTGTCTATTTCAGTAGGATACTGTAGTAACAAAGGTTATTTAAATCATTTATGTGGAATTAGGTTAAGGAAAAGTGTCCAGTCAATGTTGTTAAGTTCTTTTTTTTTCATCGAATTGAAAAACTGATATTTATTCAAATTCACTCAGAACAAGATAAATAAAATGTGTACTCACAGTTTATATCAGATATTTTTGATGTTACGCTGTTGCGGATGACGATTCCAAATGATGAATTACGCAAATAAAAAAATACACATAACAAACTATTTGTTTTGCCCAAAATGAACACATGGAACGCAATGATTTAGTTTCGTCGGCAGTTTTGTAAATCTCCGCAAGGTAGCGCATTCGAGCGCTGGAGTTGCGAATTGGTGGATGCACAGAGCAGATTGTAGTTGCACGTCGATTAAAAACAGAAAAGTCATAAATTCTCAAGGCCGACAAGTGTCAGCGCCATCTAGTGGGACCATGGTTTGTGTTATTACTTACCAGGAAATCACAGGATAGTATCATAGGGGGGAAAATTAAATAAATAGCAAGCGAAAGTGCATTGTGAAACATTTTTATGCACGCAAAAATTATTTGTTCTCGTGTCCCCGTAATCGAGATACCAAGTCTTAAAGTCCGAAGAGATTTTAAGATAAGTCGCCAAATGAATGAATAAGAGTCAGAAGAGAATCAGTCAGAAGTGAAAGACACCTCAATTTGTAGATGGATGTGGACAATGAAATAGAGAGAGAATTTTCTCGCCACAAATATTTCAAAGTAGTGGTAGTTATGCAAATTTAGTCGAAGCTTTACTTCAAAAAACCTCTTAGTAAACACATTGCCTTAAGACTTTACTTGGAAAGGAAATGAAGAAAACAAGTGAACAAAAACCACATGCAATTTGAAACTGCAATTTTCATAACGTGGTCTCATTCAGAGCGTGGCTGCACTAGATGGCGCTTACGCTTTCGGGCCTTATCAGTTTATGACTTTTCTGGGTTAAACCATGGTCCACTAGATGGCGCTGACGCTTAACGGGCCTCGACAATGACTTTCTGTGTTAAACCGATGCATCTATAATCCGCTCATGCATCCACCAATCAATGTCAACGTTCCAAAGTTTGTTTATTTTTGATTGGACGTCGCTGAATGGAACCCCTGCATCCGCCAATCAATGGCAACGTATTGAAAACAGGGGTTCCCTTTAGTGCTCTCTTTGTTGCTATGAGTTTCAGCGATTGTCACGGCGTATAAGAATTAAGTGGGGCCATGGTTAAACCGACGCAACTATGATCTGCACATTGCATTCACCAATCAATGACAAGTTTCAAAGTTGGTTAATTTTTGATTGTACGTCCGCCGCCCATTCTGACCGCAAGAGGCGCTGAGCGGAATCCTGTGCATCCACTTAGAGTCACTATGTATACAGGCCGACGCATCAGCTTAAGTTTAGCCAATTTGGATCGGATTTTTCATTGTTGCGGAGCGAGGGTTACCAGAGAAAAGTTTCGGGTTTTGCCAAATTTGCCAGAAATACTATTTTATTTAATAAACAATTCACGTCGTGCCGCTAATAAAGTGAAAAATCACCTAACGCGATAACTTGCTATAAAAGACGACTACTGAAACACGCGCTCCGATCCAAAATGGCTGATCTTAAGCTAATGCATCGGTTTGTGTATTTATATAGGGGCCAAACATCCACCAATTAAAGTCAATGTTATAGAAAACAAGGATTCCCTGTTTCGCCCTCTTCGTTGCCAAGAGTTTCAGCGACTGTCACGGCCAATAAGAGTAAGCGAAATTTTGTGGGGCCATGTTTAGTATGAAAGAGCCATTCACGAGCTGCAAGTGTCTTTTACTACGAACCGTGGCAGCACTAGAACAAATATCGATATGCAATAGCAGCTTATTATTTCGCTTGATGAAAACAAAGTGCTTACGTTTCTTTACATATATACGTATAATATCCAACGCCACATTTACGAACAGAATTTATTTTATTTATTTAAGCAAGCGAAACAAATATGTCTGAGACTGATTATGAAGATTCGCGTAAGTAAATTCGTTAAGATGACTACGCCATTTTCCTTTTAAAAATGGAAATAATTTGTGGCTGTGTAATGGTTGATCCTTCCATTTTAATTTTAATGCGGTATACAATTCAGTTTCGACAGCGGGGGATATTATAACATAGAATCTGCCAACTTGGCAAAAAAAAAAAATCCCGTTGCTCAAATAGTTTTGTTGCCATTTCTGTTCATCATACTTTCATTTTAAAGGAACACGTCTCGTTAGTCAATGACTTGTTACCTTATATTTGGCAGATTATTTTATATATAAATGGCTTAATTTCAATGTTTGGCAGATTTTTTTTAGTGTAACTTTAAGTCTTAATTAAAGGTTGGTTTTGTTTTAGAATTTTACACTAGATTCCAAATTTTAACAATATTGTTTTTGGCAACGATTGACAAGCAGGTAATCGCTTTGTTTTGACTAGTTAGGCGAAAATTTTGAAAACACGACAAATGCTCCACTTTTTGGTAACTTACCCGAGCATAGAAAAGCAATTCTTCGTATTACCGGCGGGAAGATCACGATAGGCTGAGACGCTCGGCGTTTCTTTTTGCCCTTTGTCTCCCCCCCCCCCCTTTTTTTTTGACGCCAAAAACTTATATAATGGTTTGCGGCTTTGCTAATGCGACCAAAAATAAAACGATTTGGAGGAATGATCACAAAACGTTGAACACTCGGAGCGTTTTTCAAAATTTTTCGCCAAGCTTGTCAAAAAAAAAAAAAAAAAAGCGCTTATTTGTTTATCAACTGCTGTTGAAAACAATGTTGCTAAAATATTAAATCATATGTTTAATTTTTAAGCAAAACTAGCTATTAAACAAGATTAAATGTTTCATTTAAATAATAAATAATTCGCCAAATATTTAACGTAAGCAACTGCGAAGTAATGCAATCCTTCAATTGCGTTCATTTTTAATGAACATCGATTGATTATAAACAATAAATGTTCTTTTTAAAGCATAGAAGAAAAACTGGCGAAAGTAGGTGTTTTCCCATTTGGTCCAAAAATTTCAGTGAAGGAAATTAATTTCCCCAATTTTGCACGGTCTACGAAAAAATAATTTTCATGTGGATAAAGCTGACTTGGTTAAAAATCATACATAGTAATTCGATTGCTCACTCCTATGATAAAAACATATCCCATTTCTGAAACTGCTGCTGCCATTTTTGCTCTCCAGGATGTCATTTTTCATTGAAATGAATCCTGTATTGTTCTTATTGTCTAGATATGTAGTATTTTTATTGAACGGAGTATTTTGCATTTAAGGGTAGGTTTTTTTTCTAATTTAATAAAATTGTTACTCTTGTTTAAGGGCTTATTTTTTTAAAACTAAATATTTAATTTTTAATTTCAACATCATTGCTCTGGGCAACGTTTGAAAAGCAGGGTTACGGTAACGTAGTCGGGGCGATTTTTCAAAAATCTTGTCTTCAATGTCGTTTTTAAAATCCGCCAAATAAATAAATTATGCCCAAAAACTCTATTAACAATTCAAATCAGCCAAATTAATTGTAATGAAAAGAGCCAATAAACATTTCGACTAAAGAGTAAAATTTTCCGCCAAGTTCATTATTTTTCGCCAATCTTACTGAGAGATCACGTTACCATAACCCCACCATTTATATCGTATGTGCCAACTTCTATACACGAGTTCTTGGGAACATATCCATATTTAATAGGGACTTCACTAATAAAAGTAACCCTGTTGTATTATCATATGTTAATTAACTTGGTTTGGTGCATGTCTGTTGGGGTGAATCTAGAAACTAAATTTTCACCCACTTTCTGTGAACTGATTCTTTTGAAATTTGATGTGCCGACCTGATAACAATATAAATTATCAGGTCGGCACATCAAATTTCATCAGTTATATATATTGATTCATGATCAAATTAATTTATTTAACTATTAATTATTAGTTACTCTTAGGGCGCGTTCATAAAGTCTCACGAAACTGACTGGCTTAACGAACGTTAACTCGTCGGTTTTTAGTCAACCGCGTGCACTTTTTGAACGCTCAGTTAAAAGTAAGGATGGCGGATGTTTGGATGCAGACGACGCAGGTCATTGCTTTGGCGGAGGATGTGTTTTTTGAAGTTAGTGATAAAAGAAAATGACTAAAGGATTCTTTTTTTGAATAAAATAAAAAAAGAAAACAAATCGTCAAAATTCCTTTCAACTAAATTCGAACTTAATTAAGATATTTTTTTTATATTCCATCATTGTTTCTTTGCACAAAACAACAAACTAACAAACTACACATTTAATAAAACAGTTAAAAAAAGAATCGGTTCACACATTCTATTTTCTGCCCCACTGTTTGCATATTCAGTTAATTTCTAAAAAAATCTGAAAAAAAAAGTATAGAAAACAGTCTCTTGTTTACTAAATTGGTGTATCCCCGGTATAAGCGGAAAATGCGTCAGGCCGACGCTTTTTGAATAGAAAACGTTTCACTATAAATCTACTAACTTTTATAAAATCAGATATGACCCGACTCAAACAAAATATCTTGAATTATTTGTTGCAGTTATATGTAGTAAAATACAAAATGTGTTTTAAATTTAAAATTTCTCCGTTAAGACCTTAGAAATAGTAGGCACAGGTGTATTTAAATTATTTGACTAAAAGTAAAGTACAATGCATTTGTAAAGGCTATTAAAATTATATGCATTTATATGTTTTTTTTTTTTTTTTTTTTTTTGTTCTTTATTGTCAGTTGTCTAGATGAAATAAATAATTAAAGTGTGAAGTATTTATTTCGATTTCGGAGATATTTCGATAATTGGGAATCTGGCGATCTTTCTTCATTGGCGTCAAGTTTTGGCTTCAGCGCCTGCGCGAGAAGTATTTTTCTTTGCAAATCAAAATAAAGAGATCGGAAACATCTATTCACATAGGGTTACTATAAATCAGCAGGGTTACCAAAATAAAACTATTTACGCCGCACCAGATTCCCAATTATCGAAATATCCCCTCCATTTCTTTTATTTAAATTTTCTCAATCCTGAAATCCCTGATGATTTCTCGCAACAAGATTTCATATGCTCAACAATAAACTCATTATGAACCGCACATATATCGCATTTAAAACACAAACATTGCATGCACTGGGCGCCGCCATTTTTTCTAACTGAGCAAAGAGCAAATCACCATAGACATGGAAACCGGTTCGCTCGCGCTCTCTTAAGGCTCTTCTATACCGTCCATCTTGGTTTTCGACGCTAATGCTTTCTCTACGGGAAAATCTGCTACCTATGCAAAGCATAACACGAGAAATTACTGGAATATTTTCATGCGATTTGTTTTAAACGATGGCTATGACACAGAACTAGATATGCGCTTTTTTATTTTTTCTGTAGTTATTTTGAAATTTTTTTAATAGCATTTTAAAACTTTAAACGACTATTTTAACACGTTTGAAAAATGATATGGAAAAACTGAAAAAGGAGCGCAAAAGATTGAACATTTCTCTTTAAAAACATATTTTGAGTTTGTTTCTGAGACAATTTGTTCGATTGATATTCTCCACGGAGTAAAGCCTTGTTTTCGAAAAATTGTGAAAAACTGCGAAAAACACGCCTTTCACCAGACCACACCCATTTCCTCCCACTTTGAGGGACCACTTTCTCTTCTCCCCCAGGGTCTTCAGGGTCTCGTCTTCTGCTTCTCCGCTCCTCCGCTTTGGCAATAAATTACTGAATCCCTACTAATGACCATTCATTCTTTGTCGTTTTATGTGTTGGTCTTGTATTTCTGTGACATCGACGAAACTCGTTCGAAAAAGAACAGTTTTTTTCTTCTTTCGAGTTCTATTCGATAAGTTTTTGTAATTATTTAGGTGATATATTTTTCAATGCTGTTTTAATATAAGTACCCCGTTTAAATGTAGAAGTTATTTTGTTTGAAAAATCAGTGAAAATTACCGCATCTTATAATGGGAAAAAAATTCGAAATGCCATTTTTATTTATGTATTTCTTTATTAAATTATTAATTTAAAAAATATATAGCCAAGTCAGTGGCGGATCCAAACTATGAATTTGGGAGGGGAACTTTTTCTGCAATTTATGTTTAGGGGGGGGGGGGGGTATATGATATTACTTATATTTAAAAAATAACCATGAAAATTGAGCTATTCAACTTATTCTCTGCGTCTTAACGCGTATTATAAAAAAAATTGTGCATTCCAAATTCTGCAAGTAAAGCTCTCAAAAAATAATTTAAAAAACCGTTTTGCCCATTTCTGTATTTGTATTGTTGTTTTTATATTTTAATCTTAAAATGTTCACCAACTGATAGGGGGGTCCAGGGGTTCTCTCCCGGAAAAATTTTGAAATTGTAGTCCTAAGAACAGTTCTACACGGTCTCCGATGAGGTTACACGGGGAGAAAAGGTTCGGAGGGGGGGGGGATCTTCGATAAAATTTTTTAGAAATTGAAGTTTTAAAAAGCGATAGTTGTTGACTGTAAGGTAAGAAATGGGACTTTTTGGGCCTTACCCCGATAGATTTTTTTTTTTTTGTATAATAGATCTGAATCGATCACCCCTCCACCCGATATTTTAAAATTGAAGTTCCAAAAACGCAGTTACAGACAAACTTAGATGATGTTACGAACAGTGGAGTTCTGGGGCTCTTCCCAAAAAATATTTCGAAACTGAAGTCTTAGAAAACGAAGTTTTTAAGAAATATTAGTGACGAAAGGATTTAAACGCTCTCCCCCCCTCTTACATTTTTCGAAATTGTAATTTTTTTTCATTTTTAGATTTCCAACGAGAGCATTCGGGCCCTTGTCTGGAAATTTTCGTAATTGTCGTCTTAAAAACGTGATTGTAGACCATATTCAGTAACGTTAGGGGTAAGGCTATTTTTCAAATTTGAAGCTCCAAAAAAGCAATATTAAACGACTCTCGACGTTTTCAGAATGCGAGGTGTTAGGTAGTCCTCCCCTGGAAATTTTTCGAAATTGAAGGCCTGAAAATGAAATTTGAGGGGCGCTTAAAAGGTTTTGGTGGGGGAAAGGATACTTCCAGAGCATAGCATTATGAAGACTTTCTTATTTTTAAACCGAATAGGAAAAAGGAATAAAAAAAGGAGGGAGGATAAAAGAAATAGGAGGTGCGAGATGTAATTAACTGATCAATAATCTGCCACGATTTAAAAATTTCCAGGTTCATTTCACTAGAAATTTTGATTATTTTCGCGACATTTTCCCCCTTTTACGAAAATAATTTCGTTTTCCCCAGGTACGTTCTATTCTTCTCTTTAATTATAATAAATGTTTTAAAAAACATTCTAATCTGCCCTCTGTGGCGGTACACCCCCCCCCCCCCCCTCTGGTTGTGCCACTAAATTGTGGAAGCTTTGCTTATAATGATACTCTACACCAAATAAATACAAAAGACAGTTTAAACAGGTTTGTGTTCAAAAAGACTTCTTTAAAAGATTAGTACTGGAAAACAAATGAAAAATTTTACTCCACTCTTGTTTTAAAAAATTTTAGGTACACGTGGGATTTTTTGAGGGGAGGGGAACATTTCCCCAGTTCCCTTCCGAGGATCCGCTACCGCTATTGTCTAATCGCTTTTCCTGAAGCCTTTCGTCAAGTTCTAAAAAACAAAAAAAAAAAAAAAAAATCCTGTACTCTGTTTTCTGAACAATCTTAGGATCATTTGGTTTTTTTTTTTTTTTTTTTTTGAGGGAAAAGGGAAACATTCCCCAGTTCCCCTCCTGGGATCCGCTTTTGCAATTCTCTCTTCACTTTCCTTGTGCCTTTCTTCAAGTTCAAGTTCTAAAGAACAGAATAATTTTGCTATACTCTGTTGTGAAAATTTTTAGGTACACATGAGATTTTGGGGGGAGGGGAACATTCCTCCAGTGCCCTCCGTTTACCCGCTTTTGCTATTTACTAATCGCTTTTCCTGAAGCCTTTCTTCAAGTTCTAGTTCTATAAAATAGAAGAATTTTCCTGCACTCTGTTATGAAATTTTTTAGGTATCTCTGAGATTTCGGGGGGGGGGGGGGGGGTTAGAGCATTCCCCCTGTTCCCCTCCGTGGATCCACTTCTGCTGTTGTCTAATTGCTTTTCCTGGTTCCTTAGTTCACGTTCTAAAAAACGGAAATTTTTTCCTGTACTCTGTTTTCTGAACAGTTTTAGGTACTCTTGGGATTTTTTTTTTTTAAAGGGAGATGGGGATGGGAGAACTTTCCGCAGTTATCCCCTATTTGGATCCGCTTTTACAGTTCTCTTTTCGTTTTTCCTGGTGCCTTTCTTCAAATTCAAGTTTTAAAAACGGAGGATTTTTCCTGTATTCTATTCTGAAAAATTTTAGGTACACTTGGGATTTTGGAGGGGGAACGTTCCCCCAGTTCCCCTCCCGTGGATCCGCGCCTGAGCCAAGTACAGTGATTGCGATTTATATTTCGATGTGAAATTTGCAAAAATATAAACGAATTCACTTAAAATACACTAGCCACATTAGGGGAAAAGTGGCGAGTAAATCATGAAATTTCCCACTCCTGAGTGTATCTGCAGTAGAATGAGATTAATCTGGCGATTATACATATTCCGCAGAGATTATTCAAAATGGGGTTGTTTCCTTCAGTCAAAAGTACTATTTTTAGTCATTGAAATTGATAGAATAAGCAAAAAAAAAACATGAAGCGAGAAAAAACTTTCATTTCCAGATGCTTATTTTTTAACATGTCCGATTTTGAAAATAAGACGTGGTCTTTATGACGTCACAAATGATGTACTTAGGCGCATCTGTGTATTGCGTTTTCACGTTATTGTAATCAAGAAGCGAATTAAATATTGCGCTCTACGCTTGCTATCAACCATATCGTTGCCATTACACTTGAGTAAAGATGCGAATTAAATATTACGCTCTACGAATGGCAACAGTGAATGGTATTTCATCATTTGTGATGTAATCGGCAGAAGCGTACATAATAAAAGCGTACCGATTAAAATAAATTTTTAAAATTATTAAACTTAGTCAACATATTTAAAGAACGGTCAGATTCTATTTGCAACTCCAGAGCTCGAATACGCTACCTTGCGGTGATTAACAATACTAAAGAAAAAGGTAAAACATTCCATTCCACGTGTTTTCTTTGAGGTAAATTACAGGCTTCAGACAGTTTGTTGTATAATGTAATTTCAGAAGAATAGAAAAGAAAGCTTCCCACAAACACGATCAAAAATTACTGTCATTCACCGTCAAAGCAGGTTATAAGTTACGGCATCTGTTTTTCTACCTTTTTCATCCACCATTAGACAGTGATTGCAGCGCCCCCTATAGTTTATTGGAGTTGCGAATGTTTTTAAGCATGCTCTTTCAGAAAAAAAAAAAAAAACTTTTAATTTTGGAAACAACCCCATTGCCACTAAAGTTGGGAAATAGTCTTTGTTATAATAAAGCTGAAAGTCTGTCTGTCTGGATGTCTGGTTGTCTGGATCTCTGTGACGCGCATAGTGCCTAGACCGTTCGGCCGATTTTTAGGAAATTTGGCACAAAGTTAGTTTGTAGCGTGGGGTGTGCACCTCGAAGCAATTTTTCGAAAATTCGATTTTGTCCTTTTTCTACTCCAATTTTAAGAACACTTTCCCGAGCAAAATTATCATACGACGGACGAGTAAATTACCAAGTTATCATAACGTGGAACCGTAATATGGTAAGCCAATAGGCGAAAAATTCACCATACATTTTTTGTAATTATACAGGCGAACCATAAGACCTTTTAATTTTCTACTACAAGCAGAGCCGTGTGGGTACGACTACTATTTAATATTTATCAAATATATTTCTTGACTCGTAGTGGTGAATACAATAAAAGTCCATAGCTTTACTAAAAATCAGGTCAATTTGTATAGAAAAAATATTTTGCTTGACAATGTTCCTGAACTAGCAATATTAATTAAAAATAATCGTCTCTTTCTGGAAGAATCAGATATATCACACACAACGATGCCTTTGAAAATGAAGTTTAGTAAAAAAGTTGGTAATAATTCGGAAAGTCACAGCAGAATGAGTCTGAATAGGTTATCTTACAAGAAAATGTTTTTCTTTAGAATATTGGCTTGGTTTGCTTTTTGATATGGAGGTTTTGTGTGTTATGCATTTACTTTCAGATCTTTAATTTTCAAGACTTTGACATTACATAGAATTCTAAATATGTAATTAAATTTGAAGTTCCGTTTTGTTTAGGTAAACATTAAATAGTTAATAATATAAACTTTTTTTTTATAGAATTAATACTATTATCTAATATACATTTTCCAAGGCAAGAAATGAAAGTAATGGGCAAAAAAAGGCACATTTCAGTTTTTTAATTGAAATATTATTAGAAATTTTAATTGCAACCGAAACATTTTTCTTTTTTTAGACGAGTGAGTTTTCTTGTGTTGCTTGAAAATGTTCAGTTTTTGCAATTAAGATCTCATTACTCCACAAATAATCCTAATTTATTGCATTATCCACGAAGAATAGGAAATTATGTGAAAAACTAGTAAATTTGATAAACATTACATAATGTATCATATTTACCAAGTCTATTGAAAATTATGAATAATCGTCGCTAGTTATATATAATCAACAGTTTGTTTCCGTTACACACACACACGGCAGGGAGATACTTGGGCACCCGAGTAGGAACGTAGGTGGTTTTTGGAACGCCAAAAAAAGAACCAAACCGTTCCAATTTTAATTTTAGGATCTGAAAATGGCATTAAATGGCTCTTTCTACCCGAAATAATTAACCGATTTCTTTAATTCAAGTCCCATTCGAAAGTCCGCGAAAAACACCCAAAGAGTTCCTTTATTTCCTTCGAATTTTGAAAAAAAAAAAAAAAAAATTCTGTAAAATATCCGGGAAAACATTAAAAAGCACTGCTAAGATATATGGTACAGAAATTTTAAATCGGAAAATTATCGTTTGCGCGATCTCATTTTAAATTAGCGTTCAGAAGGTTACCCCTCTTTTTTTCTCGGTTGTGGCTAAATAAAATTTTGTTTTCTGTTTTTGTTTTGAGGTAAAAATTTCTCCTTTTGATTATTATTAGGCGATTAGTCTTCTTTTTTTTCTTTCTTTTTTTTTAGGATTTTAGTTGTATTTCTGGAGGGTTGCGTTTAATTTTTTCGGGAACTGTTGATTTCCCGTTTTCTTTTTTCTATCTTTGAGAATGATTGGTTTGATGGGAAATTTTGTAGTATTTTTTTTTTTTCTCTCTAATTGAAGCCTGATTGTTGAACATGCGTCATTTGACAAAACTTATATTTTCGAGGTATACCGTGCAAAGCCTGGAAATGCAGCTAGTCTATATAAATAAAACAGAGAATATATTTATATGTGTGTGTGTGTGTATGTTACCTGTACAAATCCACAGTTTACGTCGGATCTCGACCAAATTTGGCAGGGAGGTACTTGGGCACCCGAGAAGGAACGTAGGAGGGTTTTTGAATGCAAAAAGTACCGAACCTTTCGAATTTTAATTTTCAAGCCTGAAAATGGCATTAAATGGCTCTCTCTAACCGAAATAATTAGTCTATCAGTTCGATTTTGGTGCCATTCAAAAGCCCGCGAAAAACACCGATAGAGCTCATTCATTTCCTTCGAGATTCACCAAAATAAACGAGCTGATGTGTGCATCACATGACTTCCTTTTATACCAATTTAAAGTTATTTCCTCATTATTGGCAATTTTAATTTGATTCAATAGTTAACTCTCTAAATATCACCAACAATGGCCAGATTGAAACCAGATTTAAAAAAACAAAACAAAAAAAATTTTTTTTTCAAAATTAATTTGAATTTTGAAAACTCCCATACAGTTCATTCATTTCTTTCGAATTAAAAAAAAAAAGGCCGTTAAATCACCGGGAAAAAACTATCGTTTGCACGATCTCATTTTAAATTAGCGTTCAGTTGGTTGCTAGGTATTTTTTTCTCGGTTGTGCCTAAATAAAATTTTGTTTTTGTTTTGAGGTAAAAAATTCCTCTTTTAATTATTGTTTGGCGATTTATCTTCTCTTTTTTTTTTTGGGGGGGGGGGTGGATTTTAATTGTATTTATGGAGGGTTGCGTTTAATTTTTTTGGGACTTTTAATTTGCCGTTTTCTTTCTTTGAGAATGATTATTTTTCACCCCAGCTGCCTATTTTTTAAAAAGTGCCTGTTTTTCACCCTAGTTAGAGGTACCATTTCGGCTCCATATTGGATGCCGCTAGTGGTCAAGTGTTCAACCCCTGAAAGGTGCCGAATGCAATCTGTAGTTTTAACAGTATACTCGAGCATCGCAGAAAGATTTGGCACTGGCACCCCTGAAGATGTTTTAAACTTTAAAAAATATGTCTTTATAGCTTTCTCCTTCTTCTTCTCCCTCATTTTAAAATAAATTTTTAATTAAATATGTTAGGTGCTCATATTTTACATCTTCAAGAAAACTTGAAAAAACACCAAGCATTCATACGTTAATTACAAATTTTAATCGTAACGGAAAAGAGCCTCATTCCTATTCCACGTGAACGAAAATAAAGCAGAAATACCAAAAGAAACCTTTTTAAAAAAGCTTTGTAGGATTGTAGCATATTTATATTTTGATCACAGAATTACAGCTATGGAAAGTTTAATTACTAGCACAACATAATAGATTATTGCGAGGTAGAGTTTTGCAAGAGTGTGAAGTAGATATTTTTCAGACATTGTCATTAACTTTTAAAAATTTTTTTGTCAGTTTCCCTGTTGCAACATGCATGCTAGAGACGCATCGAGTACTCGGTACTCGGCCATATTTTGAACATGAACTCGGCCAATACCGCGTAGTTGTAAAAAATTGAATATTGTTCAAAGCAGATTTTACAATTAATAAAAAAGTGCAAGCATATAATATACTGCAATCATTTACAATTCAAATTTAAAAGTCAAATTTAAATTTTGAGAATAATGATTTTTTTATGCTTCAATGGAGTAAATCTTCTATTTTAATACCCAAAGTTAGTGAAACTTATTTATTAAAAATGGAGCAAAAAAGGTAAGTACAGAAAATATAAAATTTTTATGTTATTAAATGGATTTTTGCAGCATAAAAGTACCTTTTCTTAAAAAATAAAACAACGTTAAAACCACAAATGTGCAGGAATACTGCAGACACGTGTTCTGGCATTACAGGAAATGCTTTTTCAATGCACAAAACGTGAGCTTATGGATTTGAAGACATCCGACAAAAGTCGTATTATTAAACATTCATTAGCTCACATTTTATGCACTGAAAAAGATGTTCCTTGTGATGCAGAAAAACGTGTCTGCAGTGCTCCTGCACATTTGTGCTTTTAACGTTGTTCCACTTGCTTTTAAACATTATTTACGTTTGGCGGACTAGAAGTATGGATTGATATAATTTGTTTTAATTCCAACTTGATTAACACTACCTTTTATGTATTTGTTTATTTTTAATTTAAAAAATAACTTATTTGTCAAAATTATTGACAGAAACAAATCTTTTCAATAATGCGCAATTAAATTTCGGCTGGAATTTTGTTTTTAAAACTATTATTTGTGTGTGTGTGTGTGGACATGGAGGTATATACTACTCTTCCACTGACCACTGAGTTCAAAATTCGTCACGTGTGTGTCGGTGGTTCTTCTTAAAACATAATTGGAACTTGGAACTCGATACTCGACCAAAGTGCTACTCGGTACGTCTCTAATGCATGAATTACTGAAAGGTTCTTTTGTTCAATGAAATGATAAAAAAATATTTCCTAACATGTTTCCCTTCGACATACTGGGTTGATAAAATTAGAATTTTTATCATATCCTCCTTGAATGTACGCGAACCTTTTGTTTTAATGCCTGGTCTGTGCTCGGCAGTTATAAAATGGCTTTTAACAATTTTCCAGTGCACAGTTCACCGTTTTTGTGCAATGTTAATTTTTGTTCTCAAGGTGTCATTATTGTACTTAATGATATTGATCTCAATTATTTTCATTACTGCATTAAAAAATTCAAACCCTGAGCAGTTTTAAATCGAATGAAAGAAGTAGAAATACTTTTTCCGTCGGACTGCGATCCATTGTTTCCACTTTATATCATGTAACTTGATTTTATGTTATGTTATTAGGTAGTTTTTATTACTTACTCCTTTCTTCGGATTGCAATGTTGCGTTGAAAACCCGAGTACAGTCAAATACATCAATTGATATGAAAAAATAGATTCAAGGAACGGGAATTTATTTCTAACTTGTAGCATTGTGGAACTGATAAAATTTTATTCAGGGCGAATGACTAATGTCTGAGAATAACATCCATATTTATAGTGGAATATGTTTTTGTTAGTGATAGTTCTTGAAATTGCGCCTTTTATCGCAATGACTATTATACATCCCCTTCCCCCTCGTAACATTAATTTCTGTTCCCGCCCTCCGCCCCTAATTGTAACTGAAAAGAGAAAAAAAAACCTTAGAATGTTCCTATTTATTCTCAAGTATCACTTATTGTGATATGTGCAGTAGTTTCGGAAATTCGATTTTTAAAAATTTTGTTCATCATTTGTGCGCACCATGTTCAATATTGAAATTTAGATGATTAATAAAGCACTTGAATTTATGTTATAACTTTTCTTCTCTCTCTTTTGTTTCTGCCTTCATTTCTCAATTCTATTTTCTACGCATTCTGCAAATTTTCTAGTTTGCAGAATAAGTTAATTTCCTGACACATGGTCTTCTTTCTTCTTTTCTTCTATCACCCTTTGGCGGGAGAACTTGAGTGGATCCCTCAGACAGCTTTCCCTGCTATTCCTTTCGCTGAATACCAAATTCTCGGAAATCGTAAGCAGTTAGCTCTAGAAACACTTTGAAACGAAAACACATGTTTAGGTGGGGAAACAGGCCGGGTGGGAAACATGTTTTGGAACAGGATCCTTCGAATCTTTCTCTCTCTGCCCTCGTCCGATCGCTAAGACAGTACCTTCGGGCACAGCTTAGATTTATGGCTGTCCATTCACGTACTCAGTGATTGACGCTGTCCATCATGAAATCTGACCAATTAGCAGTGCAGAAAAAATCGAGTTAGACCCTCCCAGATACACCCTCTGTGTTGCCACAGATTTCGTGATTTCGCCGTGTCAGATTTTACGGAGAGGTTTAGAAGAGCCTTAACTAGATGGATCATCCGGTGGTAGAAAAGTGATTCCTTTTCAACCAACGATCGTCCGCCATTTGTAGGGCAAGAACTTACCACCGCGCATCACATAAGCTTACTATCGGTACGTTTTCCCCAATTTTCTGGGATTTTTCTGTTTTAAAATAGTACTTTCAGTGAAAGATTTTTTTTTTAATTTGAAAAAAAAAAAAAATCCTCAAAATCATTTTTCTGTTCGAAATTAACTACTGGAGGTAATTTCAAAACAGAAAATAGATTTCGCATCTTCTTAATTTGTAACTCATTCGTCATTCAGAATTATGCGAAACATTAAAGTATACTTTTGTCTTTAACGAAAAATTAATTTTTGGGTAACGGATAAGTCAGTTTTAATCACTACGAGGATTTTTTAGGCTGCATCTGGTATCTTGTGTGAATTTTGGCATATTTTCAAATAAAAGGATTTTAAATTAACTCGGATATATCTGTGAAGTTTACTGCATAAAATTTGCAATTCATGGGTAAATTTATATGTACTTTTGGTTAGTAATAAATTATAAATTTAAGAAATCAAAATTGATATTGAATAGCTTTTAAAGTCATGATAACATGTTTAATTACTCGTAATCAGAATATGCAAGAAGTAAAATTTACAAAATATTTTTATTGAACAAAAATGGCATAAGGTACATAGATTTGTAAATCTCACATCCACTTTCGGATCACAATCAATAACAAATATTATGAAATAAAATAATATGTAACACTTGCAACTAAATTGTTGATAAAACACGAAAATTTGCTATTAATTCTCTATTATGTGCAGTTTTTAATGGTGACAACTTTTCAACGCTAATTTTTGATTGATCTAAAAGTTTATGTCCTTAAAAATACAAAAGGCTTTAGTTTTCGAGCGGTATCTGCCTGCATGCGTGTGAAAAATGTTATCTATTTCTCACTGAAACTTGCTAAATTTAAACTTTTATTAAAATTACGAGAGACCTACAAACTTCATATTTCGGTTACGGAGACACGAAGGCAAAAAATTTACGAATCTAGACACATAATGTACTTAGCTCTTTCCATTGCTACTAAATCATCAATATTTTTTCGTTATTACACTATCGTATGGTTTCCCAAGTATCTTTGAAACTTAAAGTTGAAGCATTAGTTATCGTTATATTGTTTTAAAAGCTAGTAAATTGCATAAAACTATACGTAATCAGCTTATATGTTAACTTGTTAATAGTTCATGTTTTTCTTAAAGCAAAATTAAAATAAAATGCTGTTTGGTATAAGTTTATTTATGCTATTTTATACTTAACGGATAATTTAATCGTTATTAAAGAGTATGGTTTTTGTTAATTTTTGTCTGATTCTACTACGCTTACAGTTGAGATTCTTAGAAATATGGTGACATCTGGTTTTCACATACAGTCGAACCTCCATATATCGAACTTCCACATATCGAAATTTTATATATATCGAAATCCCAGCAAATTTCTATGTTCATCATATAGAAAAATAGTTTCTATATATCGAAAAAATCCCTATATATCGAATTTTCTTTCGAGACATTCGTAGATTTTTTTTCCTCTTTAGACTGTTTGTCTCATGAAAAGTGAAGGTTAGAGGAGAAAATTACGTCCACTAAAGGTTACTACGGAACTCATAAGAAATCTGTGGTTGAAAGGTGTGTAGTTACGTCGTTGTTCCGTTCTGAAGTTCATAAATCCCCTTAAGTTTATTTCAAAACTTAGCTGTAACCAGTAACACTGTAAAATCAGTTTCAAATTATCCCTTTTGTTTGTTGATTATCATTTCTAGTCTTCTTAGCTTCAGTAAAAATCAGTCAAGTTAAGTAGATTAATTTTTTACTTTTCTCTCGATCACATTTGTTAAAACGAAAATCCCCTAATGTTGCGATCAAGTTGAATTGTCAAAGAATATGAAGATGTATAGTTGGCGTAAAAATATCATTTCTGTTAATTTTTTAATCAACTTTCAATTAATCCGATACTCGTGTAAATTATAAATTGGGTATCATACACGAAAGTCAGCGTTTATTTTAATGTTTTAGGAGGCTTTTATGATAAAATAAGATCGTTTCCATACATCGAAATTTTTATATATCGATTTTTTCCCCCGGCAATTTGCTACTTCGATATATGGAGCTCCGACTGTATTGGTTTGCAAGTAATTTTATTAGTTGAAGTGTATGCTCCCTATCTTTATCATCATTGCCATGATCGATCTCTTTAAATAATGAAATGCAAGTAAAAATGGCTAGCACTAAATTGACAATTTTGGTTCTTATTTTAACCACACACATTTTTGGTAAACCTTTGTTAATATACTTACGGATACACTTTTCTGTTTCTGAGCAAATTTTAACACTATCCTTAGACGGTTTCGTCAACCCTCCTTTATTTTTCCTATCAAATAGAGCAGTATGCGTTACAATATTTTTACTCCTGTTGATTATTTAACATTATAGTAGCTCAAACTAAATTCTACGCTTCTAAATACAAACTCACTCTCATCTGTAGAAATATACATTGCTTCCTTTCTTTGCTCTATTCGTACACTTAAAGGCTGAACACGAAGTCGGCATGGTTGAGTTTCATCCACCTGAAAAACTCTGAGAAACGAAGCAAATGCTGTTCAACCACCAATATATTAGCCCTCACAATGGCGGCCGAGTTTACTCCTAGGGAGAATCACTTTCCCCTCCGAACTTCGGTAGGCTGATCCATCTAGTTAAGTGAGTGAGAGCGAACCGGTTCTTATGTCTATGCAAATCACCCTTTTCCTTCGTGAGCTTTGCTAAGAATTTTTCTTCATGAAACTAACCCAGTTACACTTTTTGAACGACCAGTTAGATAACGCTTTCTCTTTTTGAGCGCGTCGTTCGGTTAACTCGCTTCACTCGTTTAACGCGTTCGACTTTATGAACGTACCCTTACTGTATTAACTTAATTTGGTGTTTGAGTGGTCGGACGGAATCTTGCAATTAGATAACGCTTTCTCTTTTTGAACGCGTCGTTCGGTTAACTCGCTTCACTCGTTTAACGCGTTCGACTTTATGAACGTACCCTTACTGTATTAACTTAATTTGGGGTTTAGAGTGGGCGGACGGAATCTTGCAATTTCAAAATCGAATCTCGCAACTCTTTTGAAATTTGGTATGTGAACTCAGACTGAATGGTATTACGCATTTCAATAATCAACTCAATTAATTAACTATTAATTATAACTAATTTATTCCAATTTTATGCACCTTCATTTCACCCACCTCTTTGTGATCGGATGCCACCTCTGACACGATAAAAAAGCTATAATAATATTCTATGATTAACTCACTTAATTAACCTTAAACATATCATTCCAGTTTTAATCAATATTTTTGCATAAATCTTTTGAAAACGAAAAAATTCTCAAAAATGCTTCAAAAAAGGCAATTAAATATCCACTGAAATCCATGATTTTTCTGCATCAGATAAAATTTGTTCCAATTTTACAACGTAATTACAATGTGAGTTATTACCGTTTTAAACTATACTTTTGTGCTAAAAAGCATGGGGGCGGGGTGGTGGCCTTCAATTAAAAATTCATTGTTGATCAC
>NC_072739.1:14132425-14178686 GCF_026930045.1 Uloborus diversus
CTTAATCTGAAAATACTACTATTGATTCCCCCTTGATAGTACTGATGGCCTAAACAACGCTTTCCTCTATGTCTGCTACGGTGAATTCCATTTATAAAAAACTTTGCAAAAAATCTCAAAATATTGTTCGTAATAGAACTTTTAACACTAAGAATTTAGTTGTTCTGCCTTTCTTCCCTGGTATTAGTTTTCAGGTTGCTAAGATTCTGAAGCGATTCCAATTCCAAGTGGTATTTTCTCCTATTAATGAACTTTCTTTCTCTTCTCTTAAAGATTCTATTCATCCTCTTAATTGTTGTGGGATCTATAAAATTGTTTGCAATTGCGGACTCGGATACATCGGACAGACCCGCCGTTCTTTGAAATTTCGGTTAAAAGAACATCAAAGCTATGTGAGAAAACAACAGCTGAATAAATCCAGTATTGCCCAACTCTGTTGGGAATCGAATCACTCTTTTGATTTTCTCTTATCAAATTATCCAAAAATGTCCCAATTCGTTAGATCTTGATTTTTGGGAATCTTTCCTGATCCTGATGAACCGTTCTAATTTAGTTAACGATCTTACTGCAATTCCCTATTTTTCTTCTGTGTGGACACCTTTGTTAAAATTGGTTTAGTTTTTCGATTATTTTTATGTAAACGTCGTACATTTCTTACTTTTATTGTTTTCATTTTTTGCTTTCTTATTTCGTTTTTGTGATTAACTAATTCCAATATGTTTATCCTTCATTTTGTTTTTTCCTGCATTTCTCCATTTCATACATTGCTTCCATACATAGTTTTTCCCGCTGGTAAATTTATTGCTAATTTATTCAGAGTGGTTTCATTTTTAGACTTTTCGCATTGTTTATGGGTTTTCTTGGAAAATTTATTACTTAACGATTTTTTCCTGATGGAATTATATAATAAATTTTGCCTCCAGGTGTCATTTTATCTTTTTTGTTTTGTTTAATTTCGACTTTTTGATATTTATACTATCTCCTGTTCCACCGTGTTGCTTTTCTCGGATGACTTTTCATCCAGAAGCTCACACCTCTTTGCATTGAAAAAGGTGTTCTTATAACACCGAAACACGTGTCTGCAATTTTTGTGCTTAATGACGTTGGATTACTGATTTTTTGAATCTCCAGCACAAAGGCATTTATTCGTTATTTAGCATGTATTGCTTCAACACGCCCGGTCTGGCAAGGTCGAACGCTCAACGTGAAAGGCTTCAAGATGAGACAACGAAGGCAACGCTCGGAGCAACAACTTATTCTTATAAATGAATGAACTATTTTAAAAACTGGAAGTGTTTATAAAAGTGTCTCCTAACAACTTTTTACGCTGCTATATCTTTACGAGCCGCATGCAAGAAGTTTGTGAATTGTGTTGGTTCGTTAAACCAAGACTAACTGAGACTCTCTGAAAGTAACAGGATGTGAAAAATGTCACTTTGTGATTGTTTGTTAGCGAATTAAAGCCAAATTTTCTTTTACTCTAATAGCCGAAAACTGCAGCGCCTCTTATAAATAATTTGAATTGTGATTTGTGCGAAGAAAGTTCTAATACAATAAATGTAACATAAGAAAAAAAATGGGATGTTGAAACGAAGCCGGGGCAAGTCATTGTATCGGTAAACAAATGGATTCATTTGTAAACAAAAAACCATTATCTGTACTACCAACAAAGATTTAAAAAAAAAATAACTGAACTATACTGCCGTGGCAAGGTAAAGCGTAGTATCTGCAGAAATGAGTTTTTGAGACATTTGAAGAAACACGTTTTGGGTTCCTCACTAACGATAGTGAAGCGTCGGATTTTTTTTTTTTTTTTTTTCTCGTGCTTTATGTTCAGCAGAGGCCAAATAAGCACTCTCGTATGACAAAGCATAAGTACAGCAGATGACATTAAAGCAAGAAAAATGTATGTACAGGGGGTCCGAAAACTCCTTGACACATTATAAAATTTACAGAAAAGCAAGAGATTCTCGTATAAATGTGCGATTTGCGCCATAATACTTTAAAGGTGCAAGAACTTTTAAGTCATCGCAAAAAAAAAAAAAAAAAAAATGAAATTGTAAAAACTATAAGTAATTTTAATTGCATTCAAAAGTTCAACTAAATTTTACTTTTTTTCTTTCATCGATATACAGTCGACTCCCACTACAACGCGATCCGACTTACGCGAAATGGCTATAACGCGAATTTTTCCCCGGTAAAGAATTTTATTCCCAACGCGAATTCTTCACCCGCAACATGAAAATTTTCCGTAGGGAATCGCCGTTTTTTTTCGTGAATAGACCTTTATCCCTTTGACATCGCTGAGGGCGGAATTTCCTACACCTTGCTAGTCTAAACATCGTTTATACAAATAACTACTCCTCTTTTTCCATTTATTTTTTTCATTCTATATGGTAAAGTTGATGAAATATAATGACACCTAAGAGCGCTGTTTCATTTAAAACTGTGAAGATAGAAGGAAAAAGAGAAAGTTTCAACAACTATAGTGCATTTGTTTTTCTTACTACATAATATACGTACTGTAGTGGTTTATTTTACGTCTTCCTTTCCCATTGATCATTGACTTTCTGCATCGTAGCAGTTTTTTATGTTAAATAAAACGATTTTTTGTAATACAAGAAATAAAAATTCATTTTTTTTTAAAGAACAGTAATGTATACGTGAAATACACCGCCAGCTCAGTCATTTCCAGCCGAGGACTGCAGTTTCGTGCTTATTAGCACTCATCAGCCCGGCATAGGAAAGTGACTGAGCTGGAGATGGAAAACCTGTTAAGGAAGCCAAAAGTGCGAAACAAACTGGTATTTAATATAGAATTAGAAGACCAGACGAGTGACCGAAGCAATGGTTCGGTTCAACTCGAAGATTGAACGCGAGGCAAGGTATATTCAGTAAATTACCGCCCATTAGCCAGGGCTAAAGCAGAAATACGTGAAATACACCGCCAGCGCAGTCATTTCCGAGCTCATAAAATTAAAGACATTTAACAATTTGCAGAATCTATGACACAGAAAGGCTGCATATACGTGGATTTAACAAATCAATCTCATTTCTAAAGGGAAGAGTCGAATTTCACTCATTTATCAAAAAAATTTCGCAGCAGATGGAGGCGTCTTCATGCTTGAGGGTCACACATGGAGCAGATTTTCATTGGCATTGGGGGGGGGGGGGGGGAGCAAAGTGAATTTTTGACCTTTGTTACTCGGAAAAAAGTAGTTTTGATTTTTTTTCTTTTTCTTCTTTTTTTTTTCTTTCTCTTCTCTCTTCTTTTATCTTTTTTTTTTTTTGAGACTAACGTTTCGGGGTGGGTTTTGTCCCCCAACCCCCCCCCCCCTCACTTAGCTACGCCCCTGCAATTGCATATCTTTTTGGTTTGGGTTGCACTAATTTTGCGAGACGTTCTTTCTTACCAGTAAAATCATCTAAGAAGACGATAAAAATCACTTTCATTTATGTATCATAAAATAATAAAGCAATGATTTTGAGAAAAATAGTTAACCAAACATATTAACATACATAGATCAAGTAGAGCAAAGTGAATTTTTGACCTTTGTTACTCAGAAAAAAGTAGTTTTGATTTTTTTCGTTTTCTTCTTTTTTTTTTTCTTTCTCTTCTCTCTTCTTTTTTTTTTTTTTTTTTTTGAGACTAACGTTTCGGGGTGGGTTTTGTCCCCAAAACCCTCCCTTAGCTATGCCCCTGCCCTATGGGAACACCACTGAGGGGGAGTAATTGTACGTCTACTCGGTCAACTTTCAAAACATTGTGGTTCATCACTTCTGTATGAGATAAATCGAAATTTTATTGCTTCGAATTAAAAGCGGAATGTAAGTCTTACTTCCGCTGTTCGTAAATTATTTATTTTATTATTTTATATCAATCGATATGGGTTATGAAATTCTGACGTTCTTGTTTTATTACTCCGAATGTAGAGGTTGCCTTTTTTTTTCAATTGTTTTTACATTTACATAAAAAATAACAGATTAGCTCAAAATACACTTGCGACGTCAGAAGGAAAATCGTGGTGACACAATATTGCTCATGGTGCTCTTGTATGATATTTCGTATGAATCAAAAGGAAGGGCAAACAGATGTTTATGGAAAATTATAATTTTTTAGGAACACAGATTGAACAGCTGGATGTAATCCCTAAGTGCAAAAATAATCTGTCAGAAACGAGCTGTTTTACTTTATTGTATTTTTAACTCCCAGTTTTTTATTTTGCTTATTATTTATAATTGGAAAAGCAACGTTTAGTCACCTGCTGCGATGGAACATGTTATAATTATGCAGATCAAGCACTCCTTTCGAGCCAAAGCTCTGAGAGGTGAACTGCAAAGCATACTTGACGTCTCTCCTCTGTAATTCCAGACACCACTTCCAAATGCGATGCGCGCCCACGATCTATCCCCCATTCGATGAATATATATCGATAATGCGCGAGAAACTGGGATCAGTCAATCCGGTATTCATCCGCCTATCCCGTACAGGAAATTTTATACTGGAGGTTGATTTTATTCCTGTATAAAGACCAGGATGAAGACAGCGCAATCTGATTGGTTTTTTGCGGTCAGGTGACGTATGAGAGGATGTGCTCTCCCTAAGTAATGCCTCCTAAAATTCCACTATTATATCAAGTCTCTCTAAATCCTTAAATTCCACCAGTCAATGCGCATGCGTCTTGGCGCGTTCTTGGCGAAATAAAGAGCGATAAACATACAAATTGTCTTAGTACTTAAACGACGTTATAGATCGCAATACTGCAAAACGGATATCTGTTGTATTGCTAGTAAAAAGACGGTATTTGAAAATAAATAGATTAATTTATAAATAAAGTTAAAGTTCCTCCGTTTCTTTTGAAGATACTTTTAAGAAATAAAAAAAGGTTAAACACAATTAAATTTCGAAATAAGTAAAATAATCAAAGCAGAAGCAAGTAAAAACAGGAATTTAGCTTCTTTTTGTTTCCAAATTTATTTTTTTCTTAAGTTTAGGAAAATCTTTTTTTTTTTTTTTTTTTGTAATATTTTCTCATTTCTCTTTTTGGTGATATTTTCGTATTATGATTTTCTGCTTTACCTTTCAAGAAATAGTAATAACTTCAGAAGCTCAGAAATAACGCAACAATATGAAAAAAAAAAAAAAACTCTAATTTGAATTCCGAAACTTTGAATTCAAATTATGTTTTACGCAATCACGAGTTGCGACAAGACTCTACTGGTTAGAGTTATTGTTTCTAGAAATGGCTCCCCCGCCCAAGCATGTCCCTCCTCCTGGGTGCTTACGTGTATATAGTTGTGTGCGTGTGTGTGTAGGCTTACGTGTGTGTACGTAGGCGTGTGTATGTGTGTAAAGGCGCGCGCGCGTAGGCGACTGTGTATGAGCATGCGTGTGTAGGACATGGACGCCACCGCCCAGCAAAAGTGGATTCCGGGGGACAGTGCTCAGGACCAGCCGCGCCGCCGCCGGTATACGGTGGTGCTGCAGGCCTGGTCCAAGCTGAAAAAGGAACAGGAACATCATGGACTGTCAAGTGAGAACAATAAGCAATCGTGATTGCTCAAAAAAAAAAAAAAAAAAAAACAATGAGGATTGGAAACACGTGTTTTCGGCATCAAAACGCTGTTTTTTTAATGAAAAAAATAAATGAGCTTATGCTACAAAAATTCAGAATAAATTTTGAAATAACGTTTTACTTGATATATAAGCATCAATCTTTCAGGATTTTTCATTTTGTATACATTTATGAATTTGCTCCTTTGCTAAAAGTACTTAAATAGAGATTATCCTTTAGACTGCAAATGTCAGCATTTTGAGGAAGCATATTCCCCTTTTTAACAATACGTCATTTTATAATAGCCAGTTGGATGACATTTTCTGAATTTCGTCTTTATTTGTCCCCACTTTTTCAAAATTTTCCGAGCCGTCCTCCTAAGACGGCTGAAAGTAAGTTTCATAAAATGTCCCAAAAATTCCTGATTTTAGCAAGGTCTGGTGACTTTGACAGAAACGCCACGGTCCCATGCATTAGAGGTTTCAGGGCCACGGATTTTTCAATCAGCCTCCTAGGCACCCAGTATTCTTGGAAGAAACTTATTACACACCTTACACAACACAAGCTGCCCTCAGGGAAGCGATTTACCTCTGAAGTTAAGTTAGTCTCAATTCGAGGCTCCCTAATTTTTGTTTGAGGATTTTTTTTTTTTTTTTTTTTCTGATTTCTGCACACATTGAAAGCAAATGCATTGATGCTAGAAATGTTCTTCGTAAAAGTTATCCAGCATAATTCAGATTCATGCTTAAATTCCTCCTTCGCCCACTTACATAAAATTTTGTTATGCATTACATGATTTCATTGATATTCCAGTTAGTTACTGAATCATATGCTTGGACAGAAAGAAAGGTCATAGAAACTTTCCTGTGTTTTAACAAGAGGAAGTTCTTCAGTCTTTAAGAGAAGAAAGTAGGCACGGTCCGATTAAGATATCGAGGGGCCCCAGGCCAAATTTTTTTGGGGCCCCCTGTATTCAAACTTAATAATTTCAGCCATTGGCTGAAACAATTTTAGCCATAGACTAAGGAAATTTCAGCCATTTGGGGGCCCCTAAATATCCGGGTCCCTAGGATAGGGCCTAGTTGGCATTTTCAGTAATCAAGCCCTGAAAGTATACATGAATTTTCCACACGGGGCAAGGGTCCCGGCTTGCTTCCCCCTAGAGCCCTAGATCCGGTGCTGATAGGGCTTTCATACTTTCTTTGTAAAAATCAAGCTCTGGATACCAATTGTAAGGTAACTGCGCCAAATAACACATCACTCTTCTAAGGTTCATGGCTTAGAATCTCGCACATTTGTGACTTGATTGGCTCCATCAAATTTTGCATTCACTAGATGACTCATAAAAAGTAAGAAATATTACTTTCCTGAAAAAATTAAAGTTTAATTGTTTTTTAATAGTTTTAACGAGGCAACTGGATGTAGTCTAAGTCAACTCTGAAAAAAAAAAAAAAAAATCTAAAAAGGGATTTTTTTTTTTTTTTAAATTGTCAGTTGAAAAACGTATGAAACTGAAACCACATTTAGGAAACTAAAAATCATAATCGAAACTTCCATATTTACCTCAATGTAAGTGCTTTTCAATTATAAAGGGTGTCCCAAAATTAACGCAAGATTTGAATTTGCCGCCATTTTTGCAATAAATTGTGGGAAATCTTGAAAAAGGACAATTTGGCAGCTGAGGGTCTTGGGTTATTACAAATGGAGCGTTTTCGATTCTATAATGCGTTTTCATTATCGAACAATTATTTGAAAAATAATGGAGTTTGGGCGGGTCAAGCAGTTTACTGTTATTGGCGCTCGATATCGCAATCAGGTAATGCGCAGGTGGTTGTGGGATTGCTGACATAGACGTTTGACTTCAAATAACCCCATAGGGAGAAGTCTGATGATGTAAAATCACACGATCTAGGGTACAATTCATATCACCGAAACGAGAGAGTACACGAACAGGAAATTCCTTATGCAGTGATTGAATTGTTTCGCTGGCTGTATAATAGCATAACACTCCATTTTTACTAACCCTAAACTCCCAGCTGTCAAATTGTTCTTTTTCCGTGGCTGCCAACAATTCAGAGCAAAAATTGTGGCAAATTCAAATCTTGCGTTAATTTTGGGACACCCTTTATATCCTTTTGTCATTATGAGGTCAACCATGGCCTTTTCTAGATTAAAAAAATCATAGGTATGCAACGAATTTTCTTTTTTAATTATTCACTACAGTAAATTCCCGATAATCCGCGACCTTTCGCGCTTTCAAAAAAAAATTTTTTTTTTTTTTGGCGGCGACTGAGTGCAGTTAAATGCACCCATCTTTATTATACAAGTACAAAATCTGTCTTTAGAAATTGCTATTTCTCTTACCCTTCGTTCCAATGACAAAAAATGACCATTTTACTTTTTATAGTACTAAAACAGTTGCAAACCGACTTTTAGATCTACACTTTTTAGGTGCGTAAACGAGTGACCAGACCATTCTTGAAAAAATCCTCTCCTTTCTCTTGTGCGTTTTTTAGTGTAACCTAGCTAGATCTGTTGAAATTATCTGCTTGCACGATTTGCTCGCGTATGTAGATAATTCGATTGCAATAATGAGCGATGTTTTAAGATTTTTCATGCACTTTTTGCATATAATATTGTCGTATTAGCTATTGTTTAAATGGAGCCAGTGATAATGATCCTTTCAGCTATAGTCTTATTAAGCTACTAAGCATTTGCGTTGTTTTTATTTAATATAACAGATTATCCACGGCTATCGTGCCACTAAAATCTGCAGATAATAGAGAGTTTACTGTACATAAACCAGACCTTAAGAACAAGGAGCAACTTTTTTTATACTAGTAAACTACAATGAACCAAGAAGAAACAAAACGTACTGTAAAACAAGATCAGGTAGTCTTGACGTGCTGCATGCGTACTATTGCCCGATGAGAACCAGCTATTTATTGACAACGCTTTACCATTTTCTGATGACGATAAAGTCGCGATCTAGTGAACTTTTGTTATACTATATCAAAAATGGGAGACAAATCCTATAATTTGCACACCCACTTTATACAATAAAACAATTCAGAAGGAAAAGTGACGACGCCCTTCATTTTAATGGAGCTGTAATAATGGATTTTAGCACCACAATCGATGAAACGATTTTCTTAAAAGATTTGGGAAATCTCCTTAGAAAGCAGAAAAGATGGTTACCATAAACTCCTTTTATCTAATTCTAAGTTGTATTTCAATTCCTATGAAATAATAGCAAAACAAACATTCTTAATAAGTCATTTCTCCTTTAAATTTGTGAATCAATCAGCACTTTGGTTGAGGAGAAGCCCGCCCCCCCCCCCCCTTCGTGCGAGCAATCTATGTGGAACAACTACTTCAGAAAGTTTCTTCTAAAAGTCGATTTGTTAAGATTTTAAAAATCTATATTAATGTATGCAATAGATGTACGTGGAGGTAAAAACTCCTTCGGGCATGTTCTAAAACTAAATACGATAATTATATTCTCAAATTAAGAATGGATTATTATATTAAAGATATGATAGTGACCATATTCAAAGAAAAATATGCCCACACTTTTACATTTGTTGCCTTTCCTGTACTGATAAATTTAGTCACCAAAGTGCACTCACTTCAACAAGAAAATATTGATACTAATAATATTATCACCTACTAAATTTCTAAAAACACTTTTTCACTCCTGCTTTATCCTTTTTGGTTTTTTCCTTAAAAAAAAATCATAATGCAGGTGTAGGCGATACATAAGAAGGTGCATGTAATTGATAACTGTTTCTTTTAGACCCTAGCATAAAGCAAGTGTTTCTATTTGCTGTTAGGAAAGGTGTAATTTATGACTTATAGTCGGTTAAAAAGGAAGTGTCCTTGTTTTTTTTACTTTCATGAAAATGCAGGAAATCGTAAAGCAAACAAATGAAACTCAAAAGTGTTTGAGGTCTTTTCAATGTGTTTTGAAATTAAAAATTATTTTCCAATTTTACAGGCTAATGTTAAACATCTTTTTCATTCATCATTTATTAATATTTCTCTACATATAATTCATACGAATAGGATATACATTACCCAAAAAAAAACTTTAAAATAAACAGAAGATTTATGCATTCATATAACTGAAGAAAATTCTGTCATCAAGCATATATTTGTGTGTTTTGTGCTTTTACCAAATGTTTCAGAAAATAGTACACTTTTAGCTTCAGATTTTATTTCAACTAAAAATGCTTACACCATTGCTGCAAACATACAATACAATCTGTCTATAGTTTGGACAAACATAACCTGGCAGCATTGTGAAGGCAATGCAGATAATAATCACAGCATTATGATGCTGCAAAGTTAGGCTTGCTGAAACCATAGCATTCTAAACTAAAATAATATTAAACATCTCTTCACACATAATTACTGAGAAAGCAATGCACAAAAGTAAACCAAGAGCATCTACATGAAACACAATTTACAATACCTGAGAAGGTTATAAGAATATTTAGGAAGCATTTGTGCATGATATTTACACACACACAACTTATATAACTTGTTTTAAGAAACAGCAAGAAGTATTACGTTGTTCAAATGGGAAAAAAATATTTTTATAGCATAACATCATGCTTCATGCAAGAAATGAACAAGTATTTAAATAGTTTGATAACATTTTTAATGGAAAAATAATTAGTTAAATTAGCTGTATTTTTTAAACAAGTAAACAAAAGATGAATATTTACTAGAGTTCTAGACTTTACAACACAGACCATATTGCTAAAATTGTAAAATATAAATTTAAGTAAATGCAAATCAGAAAAAAAAAAGAAGAAACACATTTGGAGATACAAGGTACCCATTTTTCAATGCAAAAAGACGTGAGCTGATTGAAAATATCTGACTAGATTTTGTCTAACTTTTTAAAGCCGGAAAAGAAACATCTTGCCAGAAATTTTTATATTTACAAGCTCACACCTTTTAGCACTGAAAAGGTTATGCCACAACATGCGATAGCAAATTTTTACACTTATAAATTTGTTGAATTCACATTACTTTTTAACACAAAGACCCTCTTTTAAAGTCCCTATAATAACAAATGTTTAGAGGATGTGTAAATGAAGATTGAGTAAGTATATATGCATACAAAATAAGACTTATTTTAACACTGTTTCAAACATTTAAGAATAAGAAGCAACTACATGATTAATACATATAGTCAAGAATTTTAAAGCAGTGAAATAAAGTAATAAATAAGAAAAATCATAACAGGCAGAACATGTAAAGTGCACACATCTTCTCATTTCATGCATTGGAGCTAAGAGCTCTTCATAAAGCCAGCGCATGTAGTAATTAGTGGCTTTTTTTTCAAAATATAGTAAGCAAAAAGGTAAGCATTTGTAATACATCAACTGATATAAACAATAGGGGATAAGCTAAATTACAAATAAGATTGAGTACCAGGTAATATATATTTTAATGCAATTAGTTCCTGCATCAGTAAATACATAGTTCATTATGAAGAGCCATAATTTCTTTATACAAAAGCTTAATTTTTTTTCATAAACCTATATTCTTCCTTAAAATAGTCCTAATAACATTAAAAACTTGATGCAGCTAGACTTCTTTTATCTTTACTTCTTCCTTCGAAATGACATCAGTAAAATTAAAATCATGGTGCACTTTTCAATAACATCTGCACCAGGGCTATAATTTAACTAGTAGTCAACAAAATGGCCCAGCGTCTAAGGCCACTGTGTTTCACCCAGATGACTTGGACTCGATTCCTGGCTCATTGGAAGAATGCATCACTTGTCCTATGTAGGATTTCTTAATTTGGAGACTCTGAAAGTAGAATGGTAACAATCATTAAAGAGCAAATAAAAATTTAAGCACTGTTAAAATACTCGTAAAAATAGAGAGCTTCGAAAATTTAGCAGGAACTTCTTTGAAAGCTATTTAAAAAGCATAAATTTATCAATACACTTTAGTTTAAATTGGGTGCACTAGAAAATTATATTTTAATTCAACTATTTGCAAGTACACTAAATAAATTGGGTACCTTACACTAATGACATCAGAAATGGAACATATTAGAATTAAAAAATTTCACTTTGTTTTGTAAAAAAAATGTGATGAAAAATATCAACTCAACACATATATGCAATTTATGCCTTTTTCCTTTCCAGAATATAGCAGGCCCAAAGGCCCCATTTTAAATATTTTAATTGATGTAAATAAGGTGTATTATGAGAGTATAAATTAAACGCAAAGATTAAATACAAAGCAGACTATGTTTTAATGCAATTTCAGACTTGCTAACCTCATAAAATGGAAAAGCAGAAAAAAAAAAAAAAAAACAGGAGGAAGTTTTGTATCTTGGAACGAGTTGAAAACTCCTACACAATTGACCATTTTAATGTTAGAAAAACATAAATCATAACATAATTAATCCATAATTTACATTTTAGGCAAATGATCTTTCAAAGACAATTAAAAAAAAATAAACACTGATTTATGCCATTGTTATTTTTAAAGATTATTCACAACATTATTTGAAACCTATTTTTTTAATCTTGTAAATGATTCAAGAGGAAAACTTAAAATGCAACAAAAATAAATGAACAATGGTTATCTGCTACATTAATCTCTTTGGTAACTGATAAATTGCATCATCATTAAAATTGAGAAAAGAAATTCCAGCATTCTCAGATAGTTTTAAGTGCAAAGGATTTTTAAACTTTGATTACAATGATTAATTTTAATTAATCATTTCAAACAAGTTTTTTCAATGATTAATTTCAAGTTTTTAAACTAGATTTAATTTTTCATGAGGTGTAATAGTTTAGAGTAAAGTACTGCAAAATTTAATATCCAAGTGACCTACCCCCCTTTTTTAGCTGCATATTTATATAAAAAATTAGCAATTAAAGTTCAGTAGTAATAAATTGGATTCATAAATTTATTACTACTTAAAATTGACTTTTTTTCAGGTTACTGTGTCATATTTAAATTAATTTATAATAGTAAAGCTAATGTAATGTAAGCTTAAAGAAAAATTGAAAAGCAACAATTATAAATTTTAAGTCATCTGAGTGCATTCTCTCACACTAAAATCTCTTTGAATGTGATAAAATTCATAAGTAACAATTTGAATTAAGTTTGTACTGTGGTACTATATTGTAAGTTACATTTAATGTATAAAAAAATGTGTTTGTTTACAAATTATAGAACTCTTAAATTTGTTTACTATTTGGTTGCAGAGCATTGAAGTATTCAGCAAAACCAAACCAATACCAACCAAATATTCGGTGCATCTCTATATGAAAGGAAAGCAAAACTAAATAGGTTTGGAAGTCTAAGTTCAGAAACATTTTATTCCTTAAAAGGAAGGGTAAATTTATCTAGTTGGAAGGGCATAGATAGTAAACACTAAAGCAGGAGAGTTGGAATTCTGGCAATTTGTTTCCTCAACAGTACACACACACAAATGGTACATTATAAAAAGCTTAACCTTGATCATAATTTTCTTTAAGTATCATCTTGCCTTTTTTCTTTTTTTCATAAAATAGAACAAAGCAAAATTAAAATTTCGTTACAGCAAAAATGTCTTACATATCTATACTTCTTCAAAATATCATTCGTAAAATTAAAACCATGATGCAGATTACAATAACATTTGCATCAGGGCTAAAATTCTCAACTAGTAGTTGAGGTTTAGTCATACCATGTAGATTAACTGCACTATCCAGATGACTTGGGCTTTATCAATGGCATGGGACATGAAAAGTACTAGCTACTTCTCCCGTGCTACACAGCAATCTCGAGGCGTCATGCTAAAAGGTAAGGACTTGTTGGATAACGTAATAGGGAAAACTCAGTTTGAAGATTATCTGGAAGCAATGGCAAAACTGATTAAGAGAAAATAAGGTTTTAGACACTGGTAAAATATTTTTAAAACCTTTAGCACTGAAGCATAAATACTGTTCCAAAATTTAGGAGGAAAGATTTTTGTAAAATAAAATTTGTGCTTATAAAGTGTAAATGGAAATTTTTTTAAGTTGAACTTTAATTTAAATGATTCATTTGGAATAGTCAACTGTAATTCAAGTATTTTGCTTTGCTACCACTAGAGATATTGCTAGAATTTTTTCAAGGCATAAAATTTCTCCTTGGCATTTTTTAGAGGAGTGAAACCTACGAAACAGTAGACTATACTATAAATCAATTCCATAAAACAAACTTTTGAAGGATGAGGTGGAAGTATAGCAAGACTGTTATTTTGTGGGATTATTTTGTGGGATCAGGGGGCATCAATTGCAACCCCCAGGTTTGGAAAGTTAAGGGAATTTTTATTAAGTAAGCATGTTTTTTTTTTCTGATTTTTGGTATTACTTACATCGAGTATATACCCTTTGCCTCCTTCCTGGAAAAATTCAAAATGATGGGCCCAAAAAATAAAGTAAAAACATGAAGTATTACATGAGTCAACATTATCTGCAAGTATGCAAACAATATAAAAATTGAGTAGATACAATTTTTAGTAAGGTAACTCCTTTCACCTTCACTGTCTATTGGTGAAAGTGTTTTCATCAATTTTTCTGCAAACTTTGAAGATAACCAATGTTTAACATTGATATTATTTATTATCCAACTATACATACCTACAGCAAACATATCTGCGCCTCTATATTATCTAAGTATGATTGAAAATGGTAAGGGAAGAAAAAATGTGTGCCATTTTTAACTTAAAATAAATATAATGACTGTAATGCATTACAAAATCTGATTTTTTTGTCTCCCATTTTCCATGATACAATTTTCCATTACATTTTCCATTATATCTGGCTACTACAATATATAAATTTGAAATATTGCACTAATGGTATCAAACTTGAGAAAGACATGTAGTATGAATTAAGATCAATACCTTTAAACTTACAGCACTAATCTAGACACACAACCTTAATAAATAGCACGAAGCAAAACAAACTAAAATTTATAAAACCAATATCTATCGACAAAACATGTGACATTATTCTACTTCAAAAATCTTGAGGAAAAAAAATAAACAAATTAAATAAGTAAGCAACATACGCATTAAATAATTTTGAGGAAATAGTTAAAATACACATGTAGATTTTTAACCCCATTAACAATAATTACACCAGGCAAAACACGTGGTGCATAGATGCTTCCTTATTCTATGTATCGAAGAAAGGGCTCATCACAATTCCAACACATGCATCATATTTGCTTTGCATATTCATGTCTTACGTGATTTTTTTTTTTTTTTTCAGATTATAGTGGGCTCAAAAGTAGTCATTAGCAGTACATTAGCTGATGGAGATAATAGGTACACAATGTACCTAAATTGAGGGGGAACGTAAAAAAATGAATACCAAATATACTTCATTTATTACAAAAATTGAAATTAATATACTTCAATGCAACTGTTCACCCTCATGAATAGATATATGCTCAAATTAAATAACAAGTTTCAACTATTGCTTACATTTCTTTACTCGAAACAAAATTAAAACCTTGAGTTTGAATTTTCCTTTAATCTCTAAAAACAGAATCAGATAAGTACGTTTTTTTTTTTTTTTTTTCAAGCATGTCCGAATGCAAAAGCATCAATTTCATATTTTCGGCTTTCAATGCGTGAAATACGCTTGGAGATCATTAATAAAACTGTCAGGATTTTAAAAACTACATAAGGTTTAAGAAATTGATGCTTTGTTAATCTGAATGTAGGTGCTTTAAATCCAGCGGACCCAAAGTAAAAAACAGTACTATTGAACCGTTTTTTACAAAACATATTTTGCACTAAATAAAATCAGACCTTAAACTTCGACTATGAAAATAAAATCAATGCTTTCTCCGCATAGTAGGACATCACAAAAAATTCAAATAATAAAATAAAATTGCACATCATGTAGGAATGTATTAATTAAAAACAGGAACATCATGCACATGAACTTTAATCAGAATAAGTAGCTATTTAAATAGTAAAACAATTTTACGCCAAGCAAATGATCCATTATTTCAAACAAGAAAAATACATTTTCATGCATAGCAGATAATTTCAATTGGAAGATAATTACTGAAAATATTTGATAATAATAAAATAATAATAACTGCCTTTTACTTAAGCGAAAAACATCATGCTGCATTCATTTCATAACAAAACATCACAACATGTAGCAAATATTCCGTCAAGGTTAACATAAAGTATTTAGTTTGGCGAGAACTGGTTTGGCGACTTTATTCCACGCGCATGCGCATTCGACTGGTGAAATTTAAGGAATTAGAGCCTACTTATTAAATCAACTCCTAGCTTTTAACTGCTTTTAACGTAACGCAAATGAGTCCAGTCCGTACCTTTGCTGATGCCATCTATCGAAGATATGCGAATTTAATAGCTAAATATTTAACAATTTAAATCTGCGTTTGTCAACAATTTTTTACCCGCGGA
The DNA here is from genome assembly GCF_026930045.1 of Uloborus diversus. Taxonomy (NCBI): domain Eukaryota; kingdom Metazoa; phylum Arthropoda; class Arachnida; order Araneae; family Uloboridae; genus Uloborus; species Uloborus diversus. The sequence continues at coordinate 14,148,443 of NC_072739.1, forward strand.
TCAGAAAAATATTCGCGGATCGGTAAGATTTTTATTTATATATATATTTAATAAAAGAAAGAAAGAGCAATTAAAAAAAGAAGTAATTTATTTACTAGTAATGGTATTTAAATGCAAAGAACAATTACTGAAATTATTATTAATATTTAAAAAAATTATAAAAAGTAAATCAAAAAATCAATATTAAAATTACCATAGAAGTTATTATTTCTATTAATTCATTCATTTTTTAAAAATGATTAGAGTATGTATGATACATTTTTTAAGTTTTAATAAGCATTTTTGTTCAAATTATCGTGGACAGGTCATTGAGCAGTGGCAGACTGACCCGCGATCCTGCCTGAACACCTTCCCCTGTGCGACCTCGGACGTCCACTGTGTGCCTCTTCGTTTTGTAGTTTTTTTTTTTTTTTTTAATTTTTTTATTAGAATTTTTTAAATTTATTTATTTATTTCTTTTTACGCCCTCAAATTTGTATGACTTCGTTTCTTTTTTTTTTTTTTTTCCTTTCATTTTTTTTACGCTCTTGAACCTGTGCATCTTTGTTTTTTACGCCGTCGAGCCGGTGCGCCTTCTGCATTTTTTTTTTTTTTTTTTTTTTTTTTTTTGAGCAATCACGATTGCTTTTTGCTTTATTTCACCGTCCTTGGCGTTTGGTTCCTTTTTCAGCTTGGACCAGGCACACCAGCACCACCGCCCACCGGTCTCTGCAGGCGCGGCTGTCCCCCAGCCCTGACCTATCCGCTTTTCCTGGTCGAAGGCGTCCATGTCCTACGCACACGTACGCTCACACACATACAAACACATGACTTCAAACACATACACTCACACACGCCTACGTGCATACACGCAGGTCCACGCACACACACACACACACAACTATACACACGTAACCGCCCATGAGGATATGCAGGCTTGAGGGGACAGGAGCCGTTTCTAGAAACAATAACTCCAATGAGTAGGGTCCTGTCGCAGTTCGTGATTGCGAAAAACATAATTTGAATTCAAAATTTCAGAATTCAAATTAATTTTCTTTTTAATTTTTCCCCCCACCATTGAACCTTTCTTTTTATGCATTTTATTTTATTTGAGCCATAGAACGTGTCGGCCTTCGTCCCCCCCCCCCCTTTCTTTTTTCATTTTCTTGAGCCTTTGAGCCTGTGCGCACAAAAATCTGTAAATATTTTCTTTTTTTCCAAAAAAAAAAAAAAAAGTTTCGAATTACGGAAAAAAGAGAGAACTTCAAAAAATCATGAATTGAGCTGGATAATCTCGAACTTTTTTTTGTTTACACTCCGTCACTTGATAAGCCGTGACCTTGAAAGAAGCGTTTTCAATGTGGTGACGGTCCCTAAAACGTTTTTCGTTAATAACTCCTGTTCAACTGCACGGAATGCAGTGAAATTTCGTACCCTGGCTGTATTTTGCGGTCTAAATATAATTATGTAGCAAAAAATAGGGGTTCCCATTTGAAAAATCAAGAGTTGGTGCTCGTTTTGATTTGTATATGGTCCCTTATCAAAATTTTACCTACGTAGTTTTAAAGAAGACTTTAAACCAAGTCGGATGATACCTTTCTTTCCTTTCTAGCATGTATAATGGCCGAATAATTAAAAGTGTTTCGTTTTTTTTTTTCTATAACTGTACATAGTATGTCATAATGTGAAAATTTATGATTTTTATTTTTTTTTATTTATGAGTAAAATAATTGGAACTTAGCTGGGCCATTGTTTATGGTTATTTCTAGAAGGTAACACTTTCTTGTAAGAATGAAAAAAAAAAAAGAAAACAAAAGGTTTCGAAATTGAAAAATATTTGCGTTCAAAAGTTACGTTTTCCGGAGAATGACACTTATATGTTTACAAAGATAAAATGATGAAAACAATGGTTAGTAAACTAATGCTGAGGAACATAAAATGATACTTAAATCAGTTAATACAAACTTCAGATAGCCCTACAAAATTATACCACTTGATTTAATACTCCCAAACCTGTTTTTGTGCAGTGGATAAGAACCTCATAAAAACAAATTGCTCGTTTTAAAGATAACTTCGTTCATTTTAAAAAACATTTTGTCTGTTTCATAAATAATTTCGTCCATTGAGTCCCAATCTGATTGAAATTTTCATATATCGCCGGAAAAAAAAAATCACACAAAAAAATTGTACAAAGAGAAAGACCGCACAAAAACAGGTTTGTGTGTACATAGATTATACAGGGTGTTCCGTTTTAACCAACAAGACCTTCTTTTTTGCAACAGTTTGTCCAAGATGCATACTTCTAATTGCAAAAAAGTTCAAAATCAGGTGCAAGGTTAAGGAATTGAAAGTTTGAAGCAAAAATAAGAATGAGTCAAATGATACAAAATTCAATTTTTTTATACGGGCCCTAGGTTCTCCAACTTATATTCAGGGAAGTCATCACCATTAAAATGTAATTCCAACACAAAAAGTTTGACATTAGTACGACCAATGTTCACCCAGATATGAAACGCAGCGTTTCGTGACTTACACCACTTCACACTCACTGTCAATAACACCTTTTGAGGGAAAATATAGCAGTTTAAAAAGGCTTAAAATTTTTGTGTGCAAAACTGGTTTTTCAAATTGATTAATGTTTTGTAGTGTTTTCGCGTATCACAGAATAAAATTTGCATTTGTTTTTGAATAGCATTAAAAAACATAAATACTTTGTTTTTTAAATTTGACAACCTATCATTCTTCTGAAAGGACGATAAGTTCCTATCTCATTTCTATCTGGTCCCTTAAAACTTTAAACTCGAATATCTCCTTGAGTTTTGGTCGCATAAATGTCAAATTGTTTCTGTTAGTAATATATTTCAATTGAGATTATTTCCCTAAATATAAGTTAAGAGGCCTAGGGTCAGTATAAAAAGTTATTTTTAGTTTTTGACTCTTTTTTTTTTTTTTTTTGCTTTAAACTTTTAGTATCTTAACTCTGCATCTGATTTTAAACATTTCTGCAATTGGAAGTATGCACCTTGAACAAACAGTTGCGAAAATGAAATCTTATTGGTTAAAACGGAAAACCCTGCATATTTTAAATGAAACACTCGGCTTCTCTCAAGCGATCGAATTGATAATAATATTAACAGCAGTAATAATAATAATATGTTGTAATAAAAATATTAATCTCATCAACTGTGCCATTCCCCTCCCTCCAAGAGGGGTGGCACACCGTCAAACATTAAGGAACCAGACTCTCAAAAAGAGAAAGACCCCTTACCACTAAAAACACCCCCCTGAAAAATGGTTTTGCATGGTGAATTAAATTATTTTCAGGACAGGCATAAAAAGGTATTCAACAATATTTAAAAAAAATATACTTTAATTACAGTATACGCATCTTGACATAACAATTCAAGCAACCTTAAAATTAAAACATGGATAACTGACAAATAGCGTCTAAAAGGTCCGTCTGAACAACAACAAAAATAAGTAAATGAAATAAAAGAAATAAACATAATATTTCTATTGCTGCATTTTTTACTAATCGACTTTCAAATTTAACTTATGTGTTATCATCATTATTAAACAATAATTTTGAGTAAGTGTGGTTGAAAAATTAATTACAGTCACACATATACTCTTAACAAAATATTTAATCGACTAGTTATGGGCACATTAGCTTGAAAGGATCTTAAATATTTTAATTAATGTCAAAACTATACCTATCCTATATGATAGAAAAAAAAAAGCTAAGGTACGTACCAATAGAACTGCGATCTGATAAAAAACAGTAATGTAATTTCGACAGTGTCTCTCGACCTTTTTTGACATGCGGACCTGCAAAAGCTTTTCAAAAAAATTCACGCGGACTTGTGCTGTTTTCTTGTTAACTTGTAAAAAAAAAAAAAAATGTTCGCGAACCGTTAAAAACTAATGAAAAAAAAATTACGAACGGCTGAACTTTTTTCCCCCTTCCTTTTTTACAAAGTAATAATAATAATAAATGAATAAGTAAATATATAAAAAAAACTCTATTAAATAACTGCTACACAAGCATTTAAATGTTAAGACAAGAAGTAACTATGGTCAAAAAAATGGACACAATTTTCGAAAAAACTACTGAGAAATCATAGAAAATTATGAAAATTAATCTTAAAACTGACGTAAATGATCAAGTGTTGGATAATATTATCATTAGGTATTATGGAGTTTCCTTTCTTTTCCTTTTTTTTATTTTTTGCGTGGACGACCAAAAAAATCTGAGGATCAGTCTTTTTTTTTTTTTTTTTTTTTGGCGGTGCGTCAGACCACCGGGCTGCTCTACTATTCGAAAAGAAAGTCCTTACACAGAAATTTTGAGAATAAGCATCTCTAACTCCAAAAACAAACAAATAACTAAAAAAATTATGCATGCGTTGTAAAACAAATGTACGGAATCTCATGAAACACCGGCAATCTCCATGCCTTATATATATATATATATATATATATATATATATATATATATATATATATATATATATATATATATATATATATATATATATATATATATATATATATATATATATATATATATATATATATATATATATATATATATATATATATATAGTAATAGCTGTTGAAGAGGAAAAAATTAAGACAAAAAAAAAAAAAAACAGAATCGGACCAGTATGATAAAAGGTTTTCCCTGACACATGGGCAGGGGCAGCCGATTCCCTGCCCTTTTACATGATCTCGACTCTTCCCTCCAAACCGCTATAGACAACTACGATTTCGTTTGGGCTCGGCGAATTTTGCCCACCCTTGAGTTGCAATAAATTCCTTCGGGTGTTATCACCCGCCGTTTTTCGCTTTCTGATTCAGTCATTGCGATTGGCTAAGGGCAGAGGCGTGACTCTTAGTTTCGGGGGCAGCTTCACGCGAGCCCGCAGCTCCCAAAACTGTGCACAGCGCTAAAATTAATGGGATTTAAAAACTTTCTGGTTTTGTTTAGAGATATGCGGAGAGGGGGGAGGGGAGGCTAGATGTTTGAAATCTGTTGTGCGCCTTACTTTTTACTTTTTTTAAACTGAAACACAGAACGATATTTTTGTTAATAATGTATTTTATCAATCCCAATTTTTTTGGGTGGGCCGGGCCCACCCTGCCCATAGCGACGAGACGCCCCTGCTCGCACTGATACCGAAGGGGATGCTCGAAAATGATTCAAATGCAAATTAAAAATTTTAGAGGGTAGTATTGGTCAATTAATGAAGATTTTAACTTCCACCATTTTCCACATGAAATGTTTTATGATATTCTTAATCACTTAAATAGGAAAATGTAGAAACATTTCATTTTTAGTGTTAAGATCTTCATGCTTCAGCTTATAAAACGTCGAGGGGGGAAATTTTAGATCTCTTTTAAATATAATTTTTTTAATTAAAAATTTCCATGTTGCATATTTTTTTGTCAGCTAATTACTCTCCAATCATTTTCTCTTTCTTTTATTGCCCTTTTTATTTTTCATCCTTTTTATTCCGTATCGAAATGAAAATATTTTCAAAATACCAAGACAACCCCTCCCCCCCCCCCCCCAGAAAAAAAACCATTACAGATTATCCTCAATTTGAAGAGATCCACCCAACACCCCGTACCCTAACAATATTGAAGATAGTTTCTTTAATTTCAAAAAAATGTTCGTGGAGTTTTGTCCCAAACCCTGTTATATCACTAAAGAACGACGAAAATTGAGCTTTTAAAATTACAATTTCGAAAAATTAATAGGGAGAACCTCTGATAATTTTTTCTTAATACCATTATGAACGGCTAAAATCTTCGTTTTGAGGACTTTAAATTTCGAAACATTGAGGGGACACTTAATGGAACAGAAACTTGCTAAGTCTTCGGTAGCAAGAATAGTCTATAATCGCGTTTTTAAGACATCTATTTCGAAAAACATTGGAGAGATTTCCGTAAACTTTTTCTCCCCTTTACATCTCCAAAGATCGTATAAAATTGTGTGTTTCGGCTGATGAAGAATTGAAGCTAAGTTCCTGTGAAAAAAAAAAGTGTCGTCCCCCCAGTCTTAAACTAATTTCTGGTTGCGTCACTGTTTCGTAACTCTTAGGCGATAGTCTCAATCAGTTTATTTAGTACCAGCGGTACCCGCACGGTTTGCCCGTAGTAGAAAATTAAAAGGTCATTTGGTTAGTTTTTATATTTACAATTATAATGGATAATAAATTTTTCGCCAATTTGCTATGTTCATTTGCTCGCCCATGTTCCACGTTATGATAATTTGCTCGTCCACGTTATGGTAATTTGCTTGTCCACGTTATGATAATTTGCTCGGTAAAATGTTCTTAAAATTAGAATAGAAAAAGAACAAAATCGAATTTTCGAAAAATCGCTTCCAGGTGCTCACCCCCATGCTACAAACTAATTCTGTGAAAAGTTTCATGAGAATCGGCGAACGGTCTAGGCGCTATGCGCGTTACAGACATCCAGACAGATATTCAAACTTTCAGCTTCATTATTACTAAAGATAAGATATCTTCAGCATGGTAATATACATATGTATAAATTTGCTTTCAATGCTATTTTTAAAAAATATACGTAAACTTATGTTTCGATAAATGTATTTAAGTGTACATTTTAACAAAACACAAAATCTTTACATTGTTTTTTAAAAATTAATTAAATGCCTAAGTGTTTTTTTCCCACATTGTATTTGTCTATGAAACCTCACTTCATGTATTAACCATATTTTCCCCGAACACCATTGAATGAAGGCGCTCAAAAGACATTTCACGACGGCGCCGATCAGGCTTGGCGCGGCACTGCCAGGGTGTTATTTCCTTCTATCGTGTTGTACATCTTTCCTGTTTTTGTCCAGAGGCAAGTCGCTGGCACGCAGTCCTCCATGTATGTGAAACTGTTTAGCTTCTAAATAAATGAATAAGTAAATAAAATAACAAATTATTTTTCTCCTTGTAATTTAAAACTACCAGTTTTATATTTTCGCTATTCTTAATAAATTGAAAAGCATCGTTTCGCTGATTAGAAGAAGAAACCCTGTCTATATTTCAGGTTAGCCCTCTCGGAATCCAATTCTGGGAGGCTGTTTCAAAGATTACGTTATAGCATTCATTGATTTTTAATTAGGCGCGCATTCGAAAGTTTTGGAAGTCGTAAGGTACGGATGCAGGAATATGAGGCTTAAGGGATAACCCGCCGCTGCAGAAGTACTGGCGAGATTTTCATTTAAACTTAATTTAAATTGAAAAAACGCAAAATTTTTCTACTATATTATCTCAATCCATTCTAGACTGAAAATCACGTCGTATGCAACAAAGATCGGGGGGCTGTTTGCTGTTGACTTTGATAACGGGAGTAGATTGATTTTCCCTTGGCGCCAATCTCCCGGGACAACAGCCTAAGCTGTGCAGAGCAGCCATCCGCAATTGCTGGAGCCATGTGGAACCATCTCCTCTTCGTCGCGCAGCACAATGATATCGCAGGATGTTGGTTTACTTCCCGCAAGTCTTGAAGAGAAGCGAATGCAAGTGCAACCAACAAAAGTTGTTCTTCTTCTTATATGCAACGCCAAGTCAGAAAATACTGGTAGCTCTGAAAGTTGTACTTTGCAACTAAGCTGAAAAGACAACTTTAACACAGAATGGAAAGCAAGGCGTCATTAGGAGGCGTGGTTTAAATAAAATGCCGCTCGGAATGCGCGTTAATATTTTGACCTCAGACTAATAATAAGAGTAGACCGAGCTTTCTCATTCTTGCTGATGAAGAAAATTGGTTCATAGATGTATCATGTGACTGGTGGAAGGGCTTGGCGAAGACTTTAGCAGCATGGTTGCTAGATGGAAATATTATCTATAGTTTGGCACTCGACATGATTTTAAGACGTAATGTGTTTTCATTATAATTTTTTTCCAGGTGCTGAAATCGAACTGTTTTTCTTTTAGTTATGCATTATTTTGACATTAGTAATTAATTTTTGATCACAGTTTTCAGTAACTTTTATTTCATTCGGAACTGCTACGTCAGCGTTGGCGTAAACGTTTTGCGTCAAGGTAAAAATGTACTAATCGGTATCTTAAATTGAAATTGTAGGTAATCTTACCGTTTGCCGATTCTTTTTGGGCGCTCGTATCTTTAATTACTTAGAGAGTTATTGAAATTGAATAAAGAAAATGCACAGTACTATCTAAACGAAAAACTCACTATATTGACAAAATTTTTACAACTTAGAATAACAAATTGACAAATCGGACTCCATTAAAGATCATTCTTCAGTGTTCCATCCATTCAATTTATTTTATTTATTGTTGATCGTCTGCTGCGATCAACGCCCGCTGTTCCTAGGAAATCCACTAGTCACATGGTTTGGTTTATGAGCAGCAAAAGGGTTGCCACAGCTCTGTCTACTCTTATTATTAGTCTATGATTTTGACAAACTGGGATCTGTCAATCCGGTATTTATCCGGCAATCCCGGACGTAAAATTTTATGTCGGAAGCTGATTTTAGTCTTTCACGAAGACAGCGCAATCTGATTTGTTTTCACAGTCACGTGACCAACATGAGGATTTCCTCTCTGTAAGGTTGCGTGCACTCTCAACCCAGCACGAATAACACTGCCATCTATTGCGATTTTTGAGTTAATGGCATGAAAATTAACAATTCGACAAAAAAATTAACTGTTTATCCTTACAAAAGAAAAAACTCGAATTATTCACATCGCCACAGCGAAAGATTTCGCTGATGGTCGATGTGTAGCGGACGTTCTCTTTATCAATAATTTATATGGGTACGGATAATTCACTTCTTCAGGCAAATGCGATAGGCTTTTAGTATTAGGGGCGTCAAAATTTACCCCTCAAAAAAATCGATCATTTATCCCATTATCGGTTGCACAAAGCGCAAAAGGCATCGGGAATCGTCCAACTAGTATATGGCTGTATAAAATGATTTGTCTCTTTTTTTACTCCTTATTTCTATAGGGAACATATTATGGTGAAATTTTAACAGTCGCATTCAGACAAGATGCAGCTGTCGCAATTTCGCGGTGTTCTAGTTTACCAATATGCTTAGGTAGAATATTAGGTAGCGCACCATTGCAGCTGAACTGTGCATTCACCCGTTCCAGACTGAAATCAACTAATATATATATATATTGTTACAAATTCTGTAAATAGTAATTATTGTAGGAACGTAACCTGTAAATAGTTTCCCGTAATGAATATACAACCCCTTTTTCATTCGGCTAAATTATACGACCCCTATTTTCTTTCTTTTCATTGATAACGGTCTACTACTTTACAGAAGCGTGTGGAATATTTGAGAAATTTCTTTTCGGTGTATTTAAGCCGTTAGCGATGGATAAACAGTGAGTTTCGATTCAGATTTCGAACTGAGAAGATTTTTGCTCTGTTTATAGCGAGGCATTTCGCTGTGTTGTTTTCGTATTTGGAAGTAAATACGTGTGTAAACGTTGAGTTTACGGTGTTGTGTGATAATTGCTTTATTGCTGATGAATAATTTAGCAGTTGTTGAAGATCTTTCCTGTACATAGTGTAAATAAATTTCCTGTGTTTTTATCAAGAACTGTGTCTTCATTTCAAGAAAGTGGAAGTCGCACCGAATCCGTTACAATTTGGCGCCCAACGTGGGGCTTCTTCTGGACTTTCTTGGAGTAAGTGTGACTTTGGACATTTTTTTTTCATAAAGACTTTTTTTGAATTAGGACTTTATTTTTATGGTGATTACTCGCGCAATGGATGAACCATTAAAACAACTTCTTGACGCAATCACCTCTGTGAAGAGTGATATGGCGGCTAATCAAGAACAATTAAAAAGTGACTTGACTGCAAGTTTTACAGCTAATCAAGAACAATTAAAAAATAATATGGCAGCTAATCAAGAACAATTAAAAAATGATATGGCGGCTAATCAAAACCAATTGAAAAGTGATTTAACGGTGCTGAAAAATGACCTAGTTTCTAACCAAGAGGAAATTAAAAACGATCTTACTTCGGTAAAGACTGTGATGGAAAATAAATTTAATGAGATAGAGCATCGAGTTGATGCTATTGAAGGAAAGTTTGCGGCAGTTGAAGGCCGATTCATCGCAGTGGAAAATAAAATCGAAGAGAAATTTGAAGAAAAATTAAGTTCCGTTGAAGGCCGATGCAATGCTGTAGAAAATAAACTGGAAGAAGCAGATAGAAAATTTCATCAACTTAAAGAACACATCTTTAAAGACCTGGAAAGGAGATTGGCGACCGCGGAAAGCAGCTCTTTACAGTTTGGCGCTCCCACATCGGTTGCTCGACCGTCCCTTAAACTTGCCACATTTGATGGGAAAACTTCGTGGCAGGTTTACAAAACTCAATTCATGATAGTGGCAGAAGCGAACGGATGGGACTCTGCTACCAAGGCCTGTCATCTTGCAGCATCCCTGAGAGGTGACGCAGCGGACATTCTCCAGACCCTTCCGGACAGCCAGCGCCTGGATTTCGCCGCCCTCACATCTGCGTTGGAGCTTCGCTTCGGTGAGAAGTGCCAGAAAGATTTCAGCCGACTCCAGTTGAAGTCCCGTTTCCAGAAAACCGGGGAAACCCTGCAAGAGCTTGCGGCGGACATCGAGAGACTGTCTCATCTTGCTTTTTACGACTGCCCTGCGGATGTTCGAGACAACCTGGCACTCAACTACTACATCGACGGGGTTCGAGATCCGGAAATCCAGAAAGCTCTACGGATGGCGGATGTCAAAGACCTGAATTCTGCTGTTGTGTATGCAATGAGATACGAGGCCGCCCAAGAAGTAACCCGTGTGGATCGCCATCTAATCCGGACTCAGGAAGCTGATGAGTCTGATTCCAGGTCGTCCCACCTCGCTGAACTTGAGAGACAACTCGGTGACTTGACAATACATCTGAGCAGCATAACAGCCCAAAAGAAACAAGAGCAGAACTGCTGGAAATGCGGTAGTGAAGGACACCTGCGAAGGAGTTGTCCGGCTCGCCAAGCTACGCGAGGGAAGGAAATCACCACCACCAGAGCTCTGCAGATTTCCTCTTCTAGTAGTGGCAGTGATGGACTTTTCATTTACGCACATGTAAATGGGAACCCCTGCAGACTGATTGTCGACACTGGAGCCAATGTGACAATCATTAGGACAGATGTGGCTCGTGAATTTGGATTGAAACTGCTGTGGACATCGCCACGCGTAAGTCTCCAGACTGTGACAGGTGACAAGATCGAGATTGACGGTAAAGTGGACTTGGAAATAGTGTTTGGGAATGCCACCTACCATCATACGGCATTCGTCGCTAATATCACGGACCCCTTCATTCTCGGATTGGACTTTTTGAAGAAATATGACTTCACTCTCGACTTCAAGACTAATGAGCTGCACTCGATGAGAGAAGACATAGCCGTTTTCCCTGCAGAAAGTGGTGTAAAATCCGCTCATCAAATAATAGCCCAAACAGATTTATGGATTCCCTCAAGGTCAGAATCATTAATACCTGGCTCCCTTGAAGAAAGCAACAGTTTTCGATTTGGACTCATTGAATACCCTAACCTAAGCAATAACTTAAAAGGAGTGCTGGTAGCATCTACGCTTGTGGACCTTTCCAAGGATGTAATTCCTGTGAGAGTCGCCAACGTGAGTGAAAGGCCAAGGAATATTCGGAAAGGTGAAGTGTTAGCAACTTGTACTCCAGTAAACTGCATCATTAGGAGAATCAATTCCCCCGAAACTGTGTCTTCTGAGTCCTTGACATCGAAGTTAATTGGGAGCTCGCCATTATCGAAAGATCAAAGAACTGCTGCGGAACAATTGGTGGACGACTTCAAGCATCTGTTTTCATCTACATCGGAGGATGTGGGCCGGACGAATTTAACGCAGCATAGGATCTACACTGGAGAACACCCCCCTATTAAACAGCATCCAAGACGACTACCGTTCGCCAAGAAGGAAGAGGTTGAGACCCTCCTGAAAGAGATGAAGGAGAATGATGTAATCGAACCTTCATCCAGTCCTTGGGCCTCTCCCATCGTCTTGGTCCGAAAGAAAGATGGCTCCACCAGATTTTGTGTCGATTACCGGCGGCTGAATGAAATCACCAAGAAAGACAGTTACCCTCTTCCACGGATAGACGACACCTTGGACACTCTGTACGGACACAAGTGGTTTTCGACCCTGGACTTGAAGAGTGGCTATTGGCAGGTTGAGATACACCCTGATGACCGAGAGAAGACAGCGTTTACAACTGGACAAGGCTTATGGCAGTTTAAAGTGATGCCCTTCGGCCTCTGCAATGCACCAGCTACGTTCGAGCGTCTGATGGAGACAGTGTTAAGAGGAATTTCTTACGAATCCTGTCTGGTCTACTTAGACGATATCATCACCGTGGGACGCAGCTTCGAAGAACATCTGGCAAATCTTAGGAAGGTGCTGCAAAAGCTTAAGGAAGCCAATCTGAAGTTAAGCCCGTCCAAATGTAATTTGTTCCGCCGGGAAGTGAACTACCTTGGTCACATCATCTCTTCTGAGGGTGTACAAACCGATCCAGAGAAGGTATCTGCTGTCAAGAGTTGGAGTCGTCCCGAAAACATCCATCAGCTGCGAAGTTTCCTGGGGCTCTGCACCTACTACAGGAAGTTTGTAAAGGGTTTTTCCAACATTGCACGACCTTTGCATAAGCTGACGGAGAGCAAGCAGAAGTTCGAATGGTCCAAAGAATGCGAAGATGCATTTCTACGACTGAAGGAGGCTTTAACATCAACGCCTATCCTCGCCTATCCTCAGCCTGAAAAACCCTTCATCCTGGACACTGATGCGAGCAACGAGGGCATCGGAGCTGTTTTATCCCAAGAAATTGACGGAAATGAACATGTCATCGCTTACTGGAGCAAATGCTTATCAAAGTCGGAGCGAAATTACTGCGTCACCAGAAAGGAGTTACTGGCCATAGTGAAAGCTGTAGAACACTTCCATCATTACCTCTACGGCCGAAAATTTCTGCTTCGGACAGATCATGCCTCATTAACTTGGCTTTTGAACTTCAAAAATCCGGAAGGCCAGATAGCCAGATGGATACAGCGGCTCCAGGAATATGACATGGAGATCAAGCATCGAAAAGGGTTATCTCATGGTAATGCTGACGCTTTATCAAGGAGACCCTGTCCTGAGAACTGCCACTATTGTTCCCGAATCGAGAAACAGTATGGAACGACTAGCCCTATCGCCTATCAGGTGACAGTGACTCCACCATCATCAGAACCTGATCCATGGAGTGACGACCAAGTTCGAAAAGATCAACTTGAAGACCCCGACATAAAACCAATTTTGGAGTTCATGGAAAGTGACAGTCGACGCCCTAGCTGGCAGGACGTTTCCATCTTTAGTCCTGCAACAAAAAGATACTGGGCTTTATGGAACTCGCTCCATTTACGGAACGGCGTGCTACACCGAAAATGGGAATCTGATGACGGCAAAACGTCTAGGTGGCAGTTACTACTTCCCCGATCAAGGATTTCAGATGTTCTGAAAGAAATACATAGTAGTGCGACTGGAGGACATTTTGGTGTCTTGAAAACCCTCAATAAAGTTCGGGAGCGCTTCTTCTGGAGCAAGGCGAAGGATGACGTGGAGAAGTGGTGCCATTCTTGTGACGCCTGTGCTGCTCGTAAAGGACCGAAGAAGAGAAGCAGAGGGAAGCTACATCTGTACCACGTTGGAGCTCCTTTCGAACGAATTGGGATCGACATCCTGGGTCCTCTACCAAGAACTGCTGATGGGAACAAATACATTCTTGTTTCCATCGACTACTTCACCAAATGGCCGGAAGCATATCCCATTCCAGATCAAGAGGCTACCACCGTAGCAGAGACTCTAGTCCAACATTGGATCTCGAGATACGGAACACCTTTGCAGATTCATTCCGATCAAGGGAGGAATTTCATCTCTGCTGTGTTTAAGGGCCTATGTCAAATTTTCGGAATTGAGAAAACTAGGACAACACCACTACACCCACAATCGGACGGCATGGTGGAGAGATTTAACCGCACAATCCTGAATAATCTCTCACTTATGGTATCCAGAAATCAACAGGATTGGGACAAGAAGCTACCTTTGTTCCTGCTGGCCTACCGCAGTGCTGTCCACGAGACTACCGGATATGCCCCATCTCAGATGCTCTTCGGACGAGAGCTTCGGCTACCTTGTGATCTCGTCTTCGGTCGTCCTCCGGATGCGCCTTCATCACATGAGGAGTACATCCAGGATCTCCAGGCCCGGTTGGAAGACGTTCATAACTTCGCACGAGAGCGAATCAACATCGCGGCGGAGAAGATGAAGACCCGATACGACACAAGGTCTACTGGACATGAATTCAACGAAGGCGACAAGGTTTGGTTATGGAATCCCATCCGACGGAAAGGTCTTTCACCCAAATTGCAGTCGCATTGGGATGGACCCTACAAAGTCGTTAACCGACTAAATGACGTCGTAGTGAGGATCCAAAAATCACCTAATGCAAAACCTAGGGTTGTACATTATGATCGGTTAGCCCCATACTATGGCCATAGTTCATGAGTATTACGTAAACAACCATGGTTGATAACATAAAAGTTGTAGATAATTTTTGCTTTTAATGTTTAGTAATATTTCTTGTTATTATTGTGTTTTCTGTATCTGTTAGTTATTAATTAATGTGTATATTTGTAAACTTGTGATAGAAGTTTGGCACCCTTTCTGGGGATTGTACTGCCCGGGACGTGCAGTCCTTAGGAAGGGGGCAATGTTACAAATTCTGTAAATAGTAATTATTGTAGGAACGTAACCTGTAAATAGTTTCCCGTAATGAATATACAACCCCTTTTTCATTCGGCTAAATTATACGACCCCTATTTTCTTTCTTTTCATTGATAACGGTCTACTACTTTACAGAAGCGTGTGGAATATTTGAGAAATTTCTTTTCGGTGTATTTAAGCCGTTAGCGATGGATAAACAGTGAGTTTCGATTCAGATTTCGAACTGAGAAGATTTTTGCTCTGTTTATAGCGAGGCATTTCGCTGTGTTGTTTTCGTATTTGGAAGTAAATACGTGTGTAAACGTTGAGTTTACGGTGTTGTGTGATAATTGCTTTATTGCTGATGAATAATTTAGCAGTTGTTGAAGATCTTTCCTGTACATAGTGTAAATAAATTTCCTGTGTTTTTATCAAGAACTGTGCCTTCATTTCAAGAAAGTGGAAGTCGCACCGAATCCGTTACAATATACTAGCTGGGTAGCACGGCTTTGCACGGTCTACCTCAGAAATCAAAGTTATGTCAAGTGACGCATGTTCTAGAATCAGGCTTGAACAAAAAAAAAACAGTAAAATTTTGCGGAAGATTGCGGAAAACTAATCAAAAAGGAATCATTTTAATTTCTCAATTACAGGAAAAAGCCTTTGTTACAAAAGATTGAATTTTACTTGTTCATATTCGAAAAAAAAAAACTGCAACGGATCTTTCGCCTATATGATTTTTTTCAAGCTACGAATTTTAATAAAAACTTTGTAACAGGAAGTTGAGATGAAGCACTAAATAATTTGAAAGGAGGAGAGCCTTCAAAAAATAGGGATTTTATGTCGAAATCTAAGTATCATAATTAATAATTAATACTGGACATGTACGCTAATAATTATCGGATGATTATGTTAAATCGCCAAATGTAAAGCCAATTTACGAATCTGTCGATACCTGGTTCAATGGTCAATGTACTGGCGTTTGGCAGAAGTAACTCGGATATAAATACATAGGTAAGTACATACATAGATACGCTCAGTTTTTAATTATATAAGATTTTTGAAAACACGGATACTGCATACTGGTTGGTTTATCAAACATATTTTGCATTAAGAAGGATGCATTAGTACATCGTTTTCTGAAACATCTACGCTTTATTTTTGCGTTGTTTATCTTGTAAAACTATTTTTAACATCATTAGCGTTTGCAAAGATTGCAAAAACTTTTTCTTTCTGTAACGGTCAGTACTCTAATTTTGTTGAACTAGAACTGGTAAGTTCATGGAGGATAAATATATGCTTCCAGACTGCGGCAACAAAATTTCACTTTTCCAGAATGCGTCACTGTTATTTCAGAGAGAAAATCGACATGAGCGGATGTGTTCTCAGTGAAAATCTGAATGTTTTATTTTTTGCAAGAAATATGGAAAATTATGAAAAAAAAAAAAATCTTTGCACATGAACTATGCAGCCTATCAAACCTCGCAAAGCAAATCAAAGCCATATATATTTGGTGACTTTGTTTTTGTTTATAATGCATTAGGATCTGTATCTCGCTTTGCTAAGCAGGGGTAATTTCCTTTCTTCTAGGAACTTTTTACTACTGCTTCTTTTTACTAAAAGTCATATATTTGCAAAAATTCTTGCATAATAAATTTCAGGTTTCAGGGACTGTTATAATATTAAAAGGGAAAATCAGAAATACGCGAAGAGAAAGAGCTATTACAGTGAACAGTTGTTTCCACTATGCGGCAAAAAAAAAACTTTAAGATGCTTCAGACATAATTATAGCTGATTCTTATGTAAAATGACCACTTGAATCCAAATATGACAACGGTCCGCCCCCCCCCCCCCCTACGCTTAGAAAAAAAAAGTATAATAGGTATAGGTTAATGTGTATTAAACACCCTTCGGTCCCTTCGCAGGGACCAATTTGAAAAACGTATAATTGATAAAAACGTATAAGAGAGAAACGTATAAACAATGATTCACTGTATTTACACTGTGACGAAATTAATTAAAAATTATTTAATGAGTGAGTTAATTAATTTTATCCCTTCGAGAGGAGCACGTAAACTCTCACCCCCCCCCCCCAAAAGCTTTTCAACTGCATTTCAATCGTGATTTAAATACTTTTAAAACTTAAATTTTGTGTTTATATACATAATTTGAAAAAAAAAACCGCAATTATTCATTAAAATTTAAGGAAAAGTAAAATTATTTATGAGCGTCATTTTTGCCAGTTTTTTTCCTCGCAATTCTCAAGCGAAGGAAAAAAATGCTTTACAGACAGCTGTTTAGGACATTCGATCTGTGGACAGCAGATGGAGAAAAAACCCGCCGACAAGTGAGGTGCTGACCGTTTCCCCGAAAATTCCATAAATCACTTCCCTAGAGGCGAATCTCTTAACTTCGTAAAGGGGGATGGAAATTTTTAGTTTGTGAATTGGAATAGGCTCACCTTTTAAGTGATTACTGTTGTTCTAATAAAGATATCGAGAATATTTTAACATCTTTAGAAAGCTGAGATCATACGCAACGATTTGCTCTTTTCAACAATCCGAATACAACTCATGGTTCGTCAAAAAATCACCTTTTCTAAAAGTTCTAGTTTGTTTTAAAAAAAATTCGAATTATTTTGATGAAAAACCGCAAAGACAGCAGCACGCCATAGTCGTCATAGGTTAAGTCAAAAAAAAAAAAAAAAGAAAAGTTTGAAAATCTCAATTTCCCGATGAGCTATCGTTCAAATGAGAAGATATTCTGCCCCGTAGGTTAACATAGGGATTCGAAAATCGGGAATCTGTCTGATGCGGCTGCCCCAAGCTCTTTGTCGAAGAAGGATAAAGGCATGTCGTAGGCGGGGCCTTCCCGGGGGACAAGTTATATGACAGAGTTTATTTTCCCTTTCTTTCTTCGCGGCGATAACGCCCCGACAATGCCCCCACCACCGCGTTATGAAACTTCCAGGGTTGGTACTGTTGTTATCGATCAGAGAGGGCGTCCGACGCCATCGGACTTTCGAACGCAAGTAAGTGTTATGCTTCACGACTTGAATATGCAGAATCATACACTTATAAGTAACTTCAGAGTTTAAAACGCTGGAAGTCATTACGGAAGAGTTTCCAAACAACTTTTTACGGCGTTATATCGTTACGAGCAGCAAGCAATTACCGTAAGCAAACCGTAACGTTTAACTAGAGACATGTATGATTAAAGTGAAAAACAACGTAAACAAAGCACAAATTTTGGAGAAGATGCAGCATATAGCTATTTCAAGGCTACAATGGAGCCTATTCATCAGTGCAGAAAGCTCACCAAGACAACGAAAAGTTAGGAGAGAACTGAGACTTGAGTTCTCTCATGTATTTAATGAGTTTGAGTATATATATATTCTTATAAATATAAACATGTAATATACTGGAAGCTATGCAAGCAAATCGGTTTTTCAAAGTAGAACAGCATAACTGAGGAGTTGCGAACTGGACCTGCATATTTGAGAAAGCAAAAGGTTAAATGCTCATTGTCCTGTCCTAAAGAAATTCACAAAATACGATGCACTCAAGTCTACCCAATTTTCCACAGGGCATGGCGCCCCATCTACCTTTGAATGCCATGGAGCCCTTCCCCCCCCAAACACTTATAGTATATATATGTGTTTATGAAAAATTATTATCAAACTGAATTCCCAATCCAACTATTTTTGTTGTTGATTCCAACGCTCTCGTAATACTCTCTTTTCTCGATTTCAACATAGAGCAAAACGAAATCAATGAGTCAAGAACTATACTGCCATCTATCGAAGTTCTTTAAAACTAATAGATAGGGATAAGGCATGCAATTGGTATCAACAATTTGATTTGAATTGCTTAGTTCCATCGATATAGCAACTCCATCGTTTTGTGATGGCAGGGTGGCGCTGTTCCCAGCATTATTAACCTATATAGACTGTTCACTTTTGGGCCAAATGCGAAGGGAATTTAGTATTAAGGAAAAGAGTCGTTAGTTGATCAACGTGCAACATTTAGTACTTTTCATTGCAGATTTATCATTGCAGAGTACTAAATGTTGCACGTTGATCAACTAACTCCTCTATTCCTTAATACTAAATTGCCATCGCATTTGCCCCAAAAAGTGAACAGTCCAAATAGGTTAATAATACTGGGAACAGCGCCACCCAGCCATCACAAAACAATGGAGTTGCTATGTCGATGGAACTAAGCATTTCAAATCAAATTTTTTATTTGATACAGTTGCAGTTTGTCGATAAGCTGAAGTACTAGCTAATCGACAAACTAATATAATTGCGTTTATTTTAATGCGTCTGTGTCGATCCTTTGCTGAACATTTGCTAATTATAAGAGTGAATAAATGGGGAAAAAATTGCTCAACATTTTCCTGTTCAATTTCAATTCTATCATTTTGTTTAAAACTTAGTATTAAAAAAAACGTCACGTGCTAGCGCATACAGAATACACCTTCTAGTAGGGGCTCAAAAAGTTCTTTCGTATATAAACTACTATATTAGTATTGGCAATAATATTAACAGATTCGTAAGCGCGTCAAAGTTATAGCCCCTCTCCCCTTGTTACGTTGGGGGTTAAACAAAAAATGAAATCTGCTATATGTGCGGTAGGTTAAGAGAGAAGATTTTTTATAACATCTATAAGACAGCGGTTCTTAACCTGGGTTGCGCCCCTTAATAGGAGGGCGTAGAAGAATTTCAATGGGGCGTAAGCGTGAAAAATAACTAAGTGAAGCAGTAAAACGAACCGTGATTTGTTGAATTACTCAATTTGTCGTCGTTTCGTAAAACATTTTTTATAATATACTCCTTTCTTCGGGAGAGGGGGGAGGTGGTGGGCTTTTCATCCACACACATTGAGCCGTGCTTTGTCGCAATAAAAATGTTATTTGGAAAAACTTTTGAAGAACAAAGGCAGCATTCCTAATCATTTTGTAAAAGCAGCTAGCATTACAGACCATCTTCACCTATATGCCTCAAATTGATTTGAATTTTGTTTTTAATTCATTAGTTTTCCACATTGTAGTAAAATATTCAAATTAAAGTTGAAAGTTGTGACAATTTTCGTGTGCATCTTTTCAATTGCCTTTCAACTATTATAGGCAGCATCAGTTTAAATTGATTCGACAGCCTACGAGCGAAAGGAAGGGGGACGAAGCGCCGTAGCAAAATTCTTGAATATGACTAGAACTCAGGTATGGAACAATCCTCCCAGAAGTTGATCCCACGAAAAATACAGGAATAGTTCGAGAAATTTATCAAAATTGAGTGGGAAGTTTTTTCAAATTATTTAGAATAGGCAGAATAAAACACTGGCAGATATAAATTACAATAATAAAAACAACTTTAACTTGTTTCTGACAAATTATTGTGATATTTTCGCACTCAGGGATTATATCAGGGTATTTCATCTGTGTTTCTAAAAGTTGCGTTTTAAAAACTTGATTTTGCATAAACATCAGTTAGCCGTTTAAATTCATACGAAATATCATACAAGAACGCTTGTAAGCAATGTTGTGGCAATGCACGATTTTCTCGCTACTACGCTACTGATTTATCTGACGACGCAAGTGTATCTAGAGCTTATCAGTTTTTTTATTTAATGGAAATTTATAAACAATTCAAAAAATCACAACATCTGTTTTCGGCAGAATAAAATAAAAATATCAGTGCGCGTGTGTGTGTATGGGCGTGTGTATAGGTAATGCATATCACCGACCAGGAGAAGCGACTAACGGGGGACAGTCGCGCCTGCTGAGGCCCCTGGTCCAAGCTGAAAAAGGAACCACAACATCAAGGTCAGTCAAGTGAGAACAATTAGCAATCATGATTGCTCATTTAAAAAAAAAAAAAATATTCATTTGTTGAAAAACGTGGGTTTCTCGATCATTGGCTATTATTTATTTGAGGATTGTTACATAAATTATTTACGAAACTGACATCCCGATTTTTATTCGAAAAACTAAAAGTTCAATTCAGCTGACACAATTGATGAATCACAATGTTTCGAAAGTTGGTAGAGTAGCAGTACAACCCCCCCCCCCCCCCCCCCCCCCCCCGTTTTCAAAAAATTATCTTTTTCCAAATAAGTAGGCGTGGTTTTTGTTGTTTTTGGGTAAAATTTGTGTTTTTTGCTCTCTGGCTCTCAAAAAAGTTCAAAATGACGAGTCAGCGTAGTCGAATTAAGTTTACGCAAAAAAATGAATCAGCCGATTGAAAACTGGGAAACGTTCAAGAACATTTCAAGACAACACACCAAATGTATTAAAAGATAAACCTTTAAATTACATTAAAACGCAAAATAAATAAATAAATAAATAAATCCGCCAACTCTATTGTTTATCACTATCATCGACAAGAGATGGCGAGACAATAACCTAGCTTCATACCTCTTATAAAACGGCGTTACTTCGATTATTCCAAATTTTATAAATATCATCAAACAAATTAAACTAAGATAATTTTGAGATATTTTTTTCTATTTTAATTTATTTATTAATTTTTTGTGTGTTATGCATATATTCTTGGGTTGTTTTGCGATGAAAGAATATCAGAGATGAAAGTTTACCTTTGCTATATTCACGTTGTAAGCGACGAAGGCGGCGCGCGCCGGTGCTTAGAAACGCTGCTGAAATTGCACACTGCCTCAAAAGAAGAAGACACATGTGTGTTATGCTATTTTATTTTCGGGCATTAAATTATTAAAACCTGCAAGAAAACTATTGTTGTGCCGTGTATGCAAATTAAGTTCCTCATATAAGAGGATGCGCTTTGAGTTCAAAATTATGTTCTTTTCATTTACGCTGTGCTTGTTTATACTTGAATCTTTAATATGTTACTGTTGATTAACTGCCTGATTTTTGATGTCGAAACTGCAACTCAGCTATGCCGGAAAATTTCGTTAAAAAATGAATAAAAACTACACGCTTACTTATTATGGTTTGTGAGTCCTCGAAAAGTAATATTTTTTCCCAAATGAAAAATAATCACTTTTCTTTTTTTCTTAGAATTTTTTATCTGTTTGTAGTCAGCGATCGTCATTTCTTTCTTTCTTTTTTTTTTTCTTTTTTAATTGTTTTCATTACATTTTTGAGAGACGAGATTTTTTTACTACCACGATGTCCAAGAAGTGAATATATGGATTTATTTTCAACTTATTTTCTTTTAATTGATATTTGTTCTTTGCATACATACATAAACAGGAGAGACGCAAAAGGAAGTGCGATTTAATGAGAAGAAATACATATGTAAATGCATTCTCACATTTTTCAGAGCTGTTGATGTAAATTTTCGTGAAAATTGACGAATTTTTGTTATCATAATTAATTTACTTGAAATGGAAGCAAACAAGACTGAATCCGAATTAAATAGCTACGCATTTTGACAGTTCATCAGTAAAATCAATTTGTAGCATTTTCTCCTGCTCTTTGATGAGGGGATTGGGGTGAAGATGCAAGTCACCGAAGAATTTCCGAGAAAGCTGAATCACATGATGGGAGACGGATCTGATTCCTGCGTCCCGATGCACATCTTTACCTTTGGTGAACCATTGAGCGTTTCCAATTAATCTCTTCTGGTTTATCTGATCAAGTGTGTCTAGAGCTTATCAGTTTTTTATTTAATGGAAATTTATAAACAATTCAAAAAATCACAACTTCTAATTTCGGCAGAATAAAATAAAAATATCAAAAACTCAAACCCATATAGATTAATATAACGCTAGAAAATCGCCCGTCAAGGTATGACGTCTGAAAATTTTTTCTGCATTTTAACGAAGTCATTGCATGTTTGGCGATATTTTGATAGTTGAATTGTAACCCTAACTCCAATAGGTAGCGTTCATTGTTGACCATTTTTTCGTTTCTTCATTCCCCTGAAAAGACACAGTCTTACCAGTAAAAACTGTTAAGTTGCCGGATCGAGTTCAGTCTTGTCACAATAAAGCCTTTCCCTGCATGTTTGCATTATAAACATCGAGAAAGAAAAATCATTCATTTAATGAAAAACGTGGGTTTCTCGATCATTGGCTATTATTTATATGAGGATTGTTACATAAATTATTTACGAAACTGACATCCCAATTTTTATTCGAAACACTAAAAGTTCAATTCAGCTGACAGAATTGATGAATTACAATGTTTCGAAAGTTGATAGAGTAGCAGTACAAAACCCCCTCCCCCCCTCCCGCTTTCAAAAAATTATCTTTTAGTAAATAAGTAGGCGTGGTTTTTGTTGTTTTTGGGTAAAATTTGTATTTTTTGCTCTCTGGCTCTCAAAAAAGTTCAAAATGACGAGTCAGCGTAGTCGAATTAAGTTTACGGAAAAAAATTAATCAGCCGATAGAAAACTGGGAAACGTTCAAGAACATTTCGAGACAACACACCAAATATATTAAAAGATAAAACTTTAAATTACATTCGATAAAGGTGCTTTTCCAAATGTCGCCAAATTTTGGCGATAAATCTCTCTCTTATGGCGACCAAGCGCCACTGTGGCAATACTACGGCAACCCTACTATTTTCCCCTTTAATGGCGATAAACTGCTCTCATAGCAAACCGGCGCCACTACGGCGATACTACGGCAACCCCTTTATTTCTCTGACCCTACTACCCACTCTATGGAGCGGAGCGCCCCCTGCCTTTCCCTCCTCCCCCGCTTTTCGCATTTCGGATGGGAGTGCAGTGGTGAATTCACCACGTGGGCAAATTTTTTTAGAATCAATTTAAATTGGGCGTTTTTTTTTCAAAAACCTAAAAGGATCTTACTGAAAACCTACTTTTTTTTAATTTAAATTTGTAAAATAGTTTTTATAAAACGGCATGGGATGCAGTGATTTCATTGTTACATAAAAACCCCCTCTTTTGTAGTGCTTAATTTTACAAAAATAATTTATTTCTTGGAGTCTAATATTTATTTTAATCCTAAATTTATCCTTTCCAATCGTTTTTTTTTTTTTTTCAGTCCAGATGTATTTAGATTTTGCTCTAATTAGGCTAAACCTATTTGCAACCATGCCGTTTTATTTTTGTGATTTTTATGTGTTTTCCTTCAACTGTTGCTAAATTTTTCGGCCCCCATTTTCCAGACGCTATTTTTTTCGCTCTGCAAATGAAAAAGAAAGGGTGAAAATATTTTTTTTTCTATCCTACTTCCGTGGAAAATGAATGAATTTCTCGTGTTTTGTAGGATTTGTTTTTTAATTGAATTTTTAAGGATTTATTTATTCAGATTAGTTAAATCATAGTGTTTTTGAGGATATTTCTCAAATTAATTTTTGATTTGATGTTTTTTTTAATGTTTTTAAAACCGTTTTATTAAAATCCATTTGTCTGGTTATAGTAGTATTTTACTGTATCTTTTGGGGTTTATTTATCTTGATTAATTTATACTTAGCGTTTTTGAGGAGTAAATTATTCAGATTACTTTCTGTTTTGCTGTGTTAAGTTTGTTTTAATGCTCTTTTAGCGTTTTACTTAAAATATATTAATCGAGTTTTCGCAGCATTTTATATCATTGTTTAGGGTTTATGTATTGAGATGAGTTTATAATTAGTGTTTTTGTGCATTAAATTATTCAAATTAATTTCTTTTTTAATAGGTTAATTATTTGTTTTAATGCTTTTTACTGTTTTTTTAAAGAATTTTTTTTTGCCTAGTTTTCGTTGCATTTCAGTGTAATTTTGAGTGTTAATTTGATTAGATTAGTTCATATTTAGTGTTTTTAAGCAGTTGAGTTTTTTAGTATTTTTGTCGAGATTTAGTTGTTTTTGAACCTTTTGTTTACATTTTGATGTTCCAATTTCTTGTATTTCTGATGCAAAAACTCCATTTCATTCATTTTCCAGTAGGTTAGTAAAAAAAAAAAACATACGTTTCTCCCCCCCCCCCCCCCATTTTTTCATTGGCAGAGCGGGAAAAATAGCGCCTAGACTTTGGCGCCAAAAAATTTGGTGAATCTGAAAAAGTCGCCAAGACGCACCTTTACGGAAAACTTCCCGTTTATCACTATCATCGGACAAGAGATGGCGTTACAATAACCCAGCTTCATACATCTTATAAAAGGCTGTGGCTATTGCGCCGGCATAGCCCATTCCTCCCCCGACCGGCGTTGCAGCAAGACGTGTCTTTGCGCTCTCCCCTCCGAAGGAAGAACCTCTCTTTTTCTCCTGCCTGGCCACCTGCTGATGCTTCGCTCTCCGTCCACGACGGTTTAGGGTCCCCCTTCCCGCAAGTAGCCCGTTGGTTTGCCGCGGCCTATTGAGATAGGTCCGGTATATCCTTCCGGCAAAACCGGGTCGCTTCCCGCTCGGCCCTTTTCAGGGCCATATTTGAGCACCTCCCACATAGGAGTTCCCCATTCTTTAACTCATGATGTCACAGTCTTCTCCTCCCCGCCCAGACGTTGGTCTACAGTCAGATACAGACGCTCCAAGAGATTGGGAACCTCACGAGGTAAGATGTTTTGGAGTTGACTACCCCCTCCCTTCCCTCCCTGTCAAAAGTGTTGAGGAACTTGTCTCTAAGATAAATCTCTATACCTTACAGACAAACGATGTATTCGAACTGGCAACATGTGATGATAATCTACGCATTATATGCGACTTTTATGACAAAAAGATAGATGCTACTGACGATATAAATGCTAAATTCGCCCACGTAATGGCCAAACAAAGGGCTATGAATGTCCGTGTCTCTCTTGCACACCACCTGAATGATAAAGAAACAACTCGCCTATTTGAGGAAAATCAATTACTGAGAAATCAGAATGTTAAACTCAATGCTAGACTCACTGCCCTCGACACCAAACCTTCAAAGAAAGCTACTTCAAATAACAGCACGACTCCCATCAAAGTCAGCATCCCTGTTGGGAATCAGTTCGAAGTACTGACTAACACTAAACTTGTTAAGAAAGTCGAAAAATCTAAATTCGCTGCTCCCAAGAGCAGTAGCAACAGAAGGGTACTCAGAAAAAATACCAAACCCCCAAATTTGCATAACTCAAGACTCTGAACGTGATTCCATTGATCAAACTATAGAAGATGTTGTTAAAGGATCGGCTAATACAGCCCTTAGTCCTATTATGGAAACCACACCATCTGCACGTCCAGAATCAGTCGACCTCACCTCTGTTAATGGTGAGTCTGAATATGATGACTTAGAAACACTCACAACCAATGATAATGACATTCCTAATGATGATAACTGTGAATTTCAATCACAGAAACTAAAAAGAAACAACAAAATTCCCCCCATAATTATTGATGAAATTGAAAATTCTGTTAAATTCATTGAAACTCTTAATGAGATTACTAACTGCAAAATTACCGTAAAATATACGGGCTCTAAACACATTGTAAAACCTCCCACTGATGACGCCTACCGCACCATCATCAGACACTTAACCCAAAACAATATACATTACCACACATACACACTCAATGGGGATAAATGCCTAAAAATTGTCATTAGGGGTCTCCCCCGTGACACAGACATTTCCTTTATCAAGGAAAAAACTTGCCGATCTCGGGTTTCACCCCGACAATATATCCCAGATGCACGGGAAAAATCGTCAAGCTCTCCCCTTATTTCTGGTCAATTTACCTCGTAACGAGGAAAGCAAACAGATTTACCACATAAATTATTTGGGATATTTTCAAATCAGGATTGAAGCACTCAGGCTTAAATCCTCCCCAACACAGTGCTTTAGATGCCAGGACTTTGGCCATTCTAGCAGAAATTGCTACAAGCCCTTTAAGTGTCTAAAATGTGCAAGCGACCATCCGACTAGGGACTGTACTAAACCTAAAGATACTCCCGCCAAATGTGTAAACTGTGGCGGTGACCATACTGCTAATTTTAGGGGTTGCCCAAAGAGGCCCCCCGATAGAAATCCTAAAACTTCCCCCACTGAAAATCCAGACAACATTGTCAAAAACTCAGTGAATTTCCCAACATACGCTGAAAAGCTCCAATGCCCCCCCACTGATGAGACTTCCCTCTCCACTCACACCCCTCCCTCTGACCAAATCCAAGATTTAAGCAACTTGCTCAAAAACTTTACCAAAATCCCCCATTTGATTGCCAATATCCTCAAGGGAATGCAATCTCTTATGCGGGATCTCAATGACCTCAGTGCTGCTTTCAAACATGATTAGTACGCCTATGATTCGCATCTGCTCATGGAATGCTAATGGCCTTCTCTCTAAAAGGGGGGAGGTCGAAAGCTTCCTCACTGAGCACAATCCTGACATTTTCTGCGTTCAAGAGACGCACCTTACCAATAACAATAGAGTGTACTTCCCTAACTACAAATGTTATCGTAATGACCGTACACATTCTCGTGGTGGCGGCACTGCGATCTTCATTAAGTTTAATTATCCCCCACTACTCTAGACCATGCTCCACTGCTGGTTTTGAAAATACCACTATTGTCTGCAATATAGATAACAAACTTGTTACTATTTCCTCCATTTATTTTCCCCCTGGGAATACCTTTTATGAAAGAGATTTTGACAAATTACTTTTCCTCAATTCTTGTTCCATTCTAATTGGCGATCTTAATTGCAAACATGAGATATGGACTGATGGTCTCCCAAATACAAATGGTGAGAAACTGCTAAATTATATCATTGATAATGATGTCCAGCTAATCGCACCTGACACCCCCACCTATTACGGTACATCATCAAACTCCACCCTTGATATCGCACTGTTAAAATGCCTTAACTATCATTCTAGGATATCAACTGTCACTGAACTTAGTTCTGATCACTGCCCTGTCTTCCTTGACATTGGTATTTCTATGAGCATCCCCGAAGCCTCCTATCACCTCAACGATTACCAACTGGAGCTACTACACCAAAATCATTCATGACCGTATCCAGGGAAATCCCACCATCACCTCTATATCAGATATTGATAACTGCATCTCCACACTTACTGACAACATGAAATTTGCTCTTGAAAGAGCCAGTATTAGGAAATTCTCTAAACGCCTCCCTCTTCGATTTCCTCCCAATATCATCAAACTCATCAAGTATAAAAACAGAATTAAAAAACACTGGCAACTCTCCAAAGATCCTGCTGTTAAAACTAGACTAAATGCTGTACAAAATGAAATTAAAAAACTGACTGGAGAGCATAAGTCGACTACTTTTAACAACTATCTGGGCTCACTGGACAATAACTCAAAAGCATTTTATACACTTGTCAGAAAATTCTCTAATAAGACTCATATTATGCCCACTATTCATGCCGATCATGGCAAACTGGTTTTATACCACCCAAGATAAAGCTAGCGCTATCGCTAGGCACTCTTGAAGACAACTTTCAGCTTAATGCTCATGAGTACGACGAGGATACAATCTCAGATGTTAATCGGAGCATCAATCGTTTCATCCAAGCTCCTCCCACCTCTGTTCCTCCCCCTATCATCACACCTCTTGAGATCATGATTACTATCAAGCACCTCCCCGTTAGAAAAAGCAGGTGGTGAAGATGGTATTAAGAACGTTCATCTAAAACACCTCCCCCTCAAAGCTATCACTTTCCTTGCCAAAGTTATCAACAAAATTTTCACACTAGGCTACTTCCCCAGCTCTTGGAAGAATGCTGTTGTCATTCCCATCCCTAAGCCCAACTCTGATCACTCCTTCCCACAAAAATACAGACCCATTAGCCTCCTCTCTTCCCTATCCAAACTAATCGAGAAAATCCTCCTCACCAGAATTAAAGAACATATTCACACACATAACCTAATTCCTGACTTCCAATTTGGTTTTAAAGAGAATCACTCTATCACCCATCAACTTGTTCGAATGATAAATTTTATTCAAGATAACTGCAACAAAGATAAATACACTATTGGTGTCTTCTTCGATATTGCTAAAGCATTCGATAGAGTCTGGCATGCCGGACTAATTCACAAGCTCATTCTACTTAAGTTCCCCAACTACATCATTCACCTCATACATAGCTATCTCCACAAACGTACCTTTCAAGTTAAAATTCAGAACTACTTATCAAGTAAACATAATATTATGGCTGGAGTGCCCCAGGGATCGGCGATAGGACCGACCCTCTACAACATTTACACTTATGACTTCCCCACTCACAACTCTCATATAACTTTGTCTCTTTGCTGATGATACCAGCATTCTCACCAGCGACCATTGCCGTGGCTTTGCCAGACATCGACTGCAAAAGTATGTTAATGTCATTCTTGATTATCTTAACAAATCGCGGATCGCCATAAATGCCAGTAAAACTCAAGCTATTTGCTTTTACAAAAATGACATCAAAAAATATCCTAAACCCATCCAAGTTGGTGATGATATTATCCCTTACTCCAATACTGTCAAATACCTCGGAGTCCACCTTGACAAAAGCCTCACATTCAAACCTCACACTGATAACGTTATAAAAAAAGCTAACACTAAGATTGGCTATCTCTATGGTATACTTAACAAAACAAATTCCCTTAGCACAAAAAATCGTCTCTTACTGTATACTACCATCATCAGACCAGCCCTTGTCTACAGTATACCCGCATGGGGGTATGCTGCTAAATCTAACATTGCAAAAAATCCAAACAATTCAAAATAAGATTCTTAGAAAAATATTTAAAGCCCCCATGGTACGTGTCCAACGCTACCCTACACAATGACTCTGGAGTCAATCACATTACTGACTTCATCATTGACACCTCTACTCACTTCTTCACAAATCTTGAAAATCACACCAATCCCCTTATTCATGAACAGGTATTATATACCTTTAACTCTGGCGGGAAAAATCTCCCGTCTGACTCAATGTTTATACATTACACTCTCCATTAGTCTCCTATACCAGGGCTAGCAACCCTAGTATAGCTAGTGACATTGTTCACTTGCTCCCCCTCGTGGGAGTTGCTGCAAACTGCCAGGTTGGTCTGACAGTTTGCTTTTCTCCTTCTCATGACTTCGTTCATGAAAATTTGTATATACTTCATACTTATTCTCAACTTCATGTTATTATTTATCCTAGTTTTTCCTATTTATCCAGATTTTCATTATTCTTATATTACACTGTCTCATCTCATGTTGTAAATATGTAAATATGTATATAGTGTGGCCCTGAAAACGATTCCTTTTTTTTATTTTTCCTCCTCCCCCCCTCCCCTCATGACCTAACTAATGTCAACTCCATCACATCTTATCCTTCATACAGAGTAAAAGAGCTTCGCTCTGACTCAATATATTTATGATCTGTATCTGTATCTGTACCGGCATAGCCACAGGCGTTCATGTTCCCGGCATTTATTAACGGCGTAATAGCAGCAGGGCTATTGAGCCAGCAATTTTTAAGGGGTAATAGCAACTGGGCTATTGAGCCAGCAATTTTTAAGGCGTAATAGCCACTGGGCTATTGAGACAGCAATTTTTAAGGCGTAATAGCCACTGGGCTA